>NW_022436947.1:9904170-9913525 GCF_009761245.1 Sapajus apella
AATGATGACATATATATTTTATTGCACTTTAGATTTCATAATTTCATTGAAAATCATGAAAAAAGGAAAAACATGATTTCATTCTTTACATATAATAAAGAATGAAATCATGTTTTTTGCAGCAACATGGATATAGCTGGAGTCCATTATCCTAAGCCAATTAACACAGAAATGGAAAACAATATCTCATATGTTCTCACTCATAAGGGAGAGCAGTGAGAGGTGCCGGGGCTGGGTCATGCTGAGCTTTGAAAAACCCATCATGAAGGTTTCAGCTGTTTCCTGAATGAGATGGGCCCATTGGAAGCTGCTGGGCAGAGAAATAATGTGATCTGAGTTACACATTTTTAAAAGTCACTCAGGTTACTGTGTTGAAAGTGACATGAGAGGAAGACAGGAAAGCTGGGAGGCTTGTGCAGCATCCAGGCATGAAATGGGCATGGCCCAGACCAGGCGAGTGAAAAAGAGGGAAAGTGGTTGGAAAACTGCTTGCTTCTAAATCCGGATGACCGGATGTGGAGGATGAGAAAAGGAGTCAAGGAAGAATCGAAGATTTTGGGACCTATGCAATAAAAAGGTATAGTTGCCATTCATCGAAATCAGGAAATTGCAGGAGGAGCTGGTTTGGAATGAAGATGAGGAATTTGAGCTTGGACATGTTAACTTTGAGGTCCCTTTAGATACCTAAATGGAGGTGTCAAATAGTTGGATAAAATTGACAACTTATAAAATATGGAAATGGTCAGCATAGAGATACTACTTAAAGCCATAACACTAAATGAAGTCACCAAGGGAGTGAGCACAGGGAGAAACAAGAATAGAAACTGAGCCTTCAATGGCTGGAAGTTGGGAAGATGAGGAGGAACTAACAAGAGTCTGAAAAGGAAAGGCCAGGCGAGGTGGCTCACACCTATAATCCCAGCACTTTGGGAGGCCGAGGTGGAAGGATCACTTGAGGCCAGGAGTTTGAGTTCAGCCTGGGCAACATAGTGAGGCCCTATTTTTACAAAAACGTTTCAGGTTTTGAGGTTGCAGTGAGCTATGATTGCACCAGGCTGGGCGACAAAGGAAGACCCCATCTCTAAAAAAAAGAGTCTGAAAAGAAGCCACCAGCAAACAAAGCAGCAGGAGGTGTATCGAAGTCAAGTAAAGTGTTTTGAAGAGGGAAAGCTGTGGCTGACAGGTCAAGATGAAGATAGGAAGAAGACCTGCCATTGGACTTGGCTAATTTCCTGCCACTTATTCGCTGAGTAGTCTCAGATGAGTTCATGCAACTCTGTAGGCACCATTTTCTCCATGGTGATAACATAGCACCTGCCTTGTTGGATGGTTATGATGAGCTGCTATGTCAAAAATAGAAAATAAAGTACCTGTCACCATGCCCAGCACATGGCAAACACTCAACAAATGGTGACTATGAGTAGAATTAGATATTCCGCTCATTGTTCTGCTCTTCTATTCTTACGCTTGATCTTAGCCCAAAAAGCGATCTGCTCTTCTATTCTTAAGATATCAAAAGGAAGAAACGAAGAGGAAGACAGGTTCTCAGGGGAAACAGCTTCAGAGATCTTTTCTAGCTTCTTTTTCTCAGGTTTTGAAACATTGTTCTAATGCTTTCCCACCAGGATGTCACCAGAGCCCGACAAGGGGTCCAGTGATTAATAGGGAGACAAGCAGAGTATAATGCGACAGGGAGAATTCCAGCAGCGCCCCAGAATCTCACCACCACAGAAGGCACCACTGGACCAGAGCAGTCACAAGTAAGAATCAAGGTGGATATGGAGGGAGGGGACTGGGAAGAGGCTGCCCTGGACTCTATCCTGGAAGTTTACTATCGAAGCACCCAATGATATAAGAAGCCCTCACAAACACTTATATACCATTGGTGGGAATGTAAATTAGGCCAGCCTCTGTGGAAAGCAGTTTGGAGATTTCTCAAAAAAACTAAAAATAGCTACCGTTTAAGCCAGCAATCCCATTACCAGGTATCTACCTAAGGGAAAATAAATCGTTCTACCAAAAAGACCTGTACTATACATTCATTGCAGCACTGTTCATAATAGCAAAGGCCTGGAATCAACCTAGCTGCCCATCAACGGAGGACTGGATCAAGAAAATGTGGTACACATATGCCATGGAGTACAACTCAGCCATAAAAAAGAATGAAATCATGCTTTTTGCAGCAACATGGATATAGCTGGAGGCCATTATCCTAAGCCAATTAACACAGAAATGGAAAACAATAGCTCACAGGTTCCCACTTATAAGTGGGAGCTAAACATTGGGTACACATGAAAACAAAGATGGAAACAAAAGGCCGGACATGGTGGCTCACGCCTGTAATCCCGGCACTTTGGGAGTTCAAGGGGGAGGATCACCTGAGGTCAGGAGTTTGAGACCAGCCTGGATAACATGGAGAAACCCTGTCTCTACTAAAAATACAAAAAAAATTAGCTGGGCATGGTGGTGGTCACCTGTATTCCCAGCTACTTGGGAGGCTGAGGCAAGAGACTTGCTCGAATCCGGGAGTTGGAGGTTGCAGTGAGCCAAGATTGCACCATTGCACTCTAGCCTGGGCAACAGAGTGGGACACCATGTCAAAAAAAAAAAAAAAAAAAAAAAAAAGATGGGAGCAAAAAACATCAAGGGCTCCAAAAGTGGGGAGGCAGGGAGGAGGGCAAGGGCTGAAAAGAAGCCTCCTATTGGGTACTATGTTCATCATTTGGGCAATGGAATCAATAGAAGCCCAAACCTCAGCATCATGTAACATATCCTTGTAACAAATTTTCACATGCATCCCCCGAATTTAAAATTTAAATTAAAAAAGAAGCCCTCACAGAGCTGAAAGCCCTATTTGTTACCATGACATTCTCAGAGGTAGCACTGAGGTATCCTTCATAAGCCCCCAACCCTTCCCAGAAAACTCCCTCCTAGGTGACAAAGCCCCTCTGCCTGGGATCTGCCTGCTGCCCACCCCTCCAAAAGTGCAGCGCCTCCCTACCCTTTGGATCTCAGATGGCAAATCTACCATATACATCCCACAGGAGGCCTTAAGACTTCCTGGCTCCCACCAGGTCAGAACTAAGACCTGCCTCCTGCTAGGACTGCCTGGCCTCACTGCCCAGCCTACCAGGGTGACGTGGTTGGCACATAGGAAACAATTCTGTTTTCCTCAGCTCTGTGTCAGAGTCACAAACTCCTTCAGTCATTGCTGCATTTTTGCCTCTATCTCCTCCAATCTGCCAGGCCAAACCCAAGCTCTCTTTGGGTTGCCATGGCAACTCACTTTACAATTACATTTGCCTTGACCCTGGAGCCAAGGGACTAGAGACTGTGCTTGTAAATCTTTGGGGTGGCCATCAAAGAAGCTAGTGGACAGGCTGGACATGGAGGTGAGATCACAGATGGAGGAGGCTCTTGCCCTGTTGGGGGCTTCTTTGCTCTTTCTGCAATAAAAAATTAGAGTGCCCAAACAAGAAACAGGACATTCCTCAAATCTGTTTACTTTTCCCTGGTCTTGTCTGCCATTGGCCCAGTCCAGGCCATCAGCTTCTCTTCCCTGGACTAGGCCAGTGGCAAACAGGACAGGAGGCAAACAGGAAGCAACCTCGTAGCTGGTCCCCCAACTCAAGGCCCAGCCCCCACCTTCCATTCTCCACCGAGAGCCAAGCATTGTTTTGTAGCTGGAAAATGCAGCCCAGCCCCTGTGGACACACACCAGAAATGCCTGTTGTCCTCAAGATAAAGGCCCCTCAAGGTTCCAGGCCCTTCATGCTCAGGCTCTGGCCACCTCCTCAGTGCCCGATATCTCTTCATCCTCACCCTCGCAAACACTGCCCTTGTGATCCCATCACCCTGAGCTTTCTCTCCTTTGGCTTTTGCACATACAGTCTTGTGCAAATCTCATCTTGAATTATAGCTCTCATAATTCCCACATGTCATGGGAGGGACCCAGTGCAAGGTCACTGAATCGTGGGGGCAGGCCTTTCCCATGCTGTTCTTGTGATAGTGAATAAATCTCACAAGATCTGATCGTTTTACAAAGGGGAGTTCCTCTGCACATGCTCTCTCTTCTTGCCCACCAGGTAAGAGGTGACTTTGCTCTTCATTCACCTTCTGCCATGATTGTGAGGTCTCCCCAGCTATGTGGAACTGTGAGCCAATTAAACCTCTTTTCTTTATAAATTACCCAGTCTCAGGTATGTCTTTATTAGCAGCATGAAAATAGACTAATGCACTGTTCCCTCTGCCTAGTGTGCTCAACCCCTTTGTTTAGTTGATTCCTGCCCAGGCTTCAGGGCTCAGTTTAGTTTTCACTTAGTTATCCAGAAAGCCTTCTCTGATAGCCACCAGCAACTAAGCTTGGTGCCTCTGAGTACCTTCCCATGGCTGCTTATCCCTCCCCTCTTTGAAGCTGTATCATCTGTATTGTGATTCTCTATGGGTTGTTCTGCCTCTACACTGACTGTCAGCTCTCTGAAGGCAGGGATGGCTGGTTTTGCTCACATCTGTATCCCTAACACTAAGCCCCTGGGAGGACAGAAGAGCCAAGGAGTTTAGTGTGTAAATGAATGAATGGGAAGATGGGAGAAATCTCTGCATATGTGGCTGTCATTATATCATTTCAACTACAGAACATTAATGAAAGAGTTTGCTGAATGGTACTTCTCCAATTGCCTTGGTTTGCAGAGTCACAGCTAAGGTCTTAAATCCAAAACTAATGGCATGAAGTGCTCCCTACATTCTTAAGGAAGCTGCCAGAAACTTATAAGAAGGCCTTCCCAATGCAAATCAAAACTACAATGAGATGCCATCTCATGCCAATTAGAATGGCAATCACTAAGAAGTCAGGCAACAACAGATGCTGGAGAGGAAGTGGAGAAATAGGAATACTTTTACACTGTTGGTGGGAGTGTAAATTAGTTCAACCATTGTGGAAGACAGTGTGGCAATTCCTCAAGGATCTAGAACGACAAATACCATTTGAGCCAGCAATTCCATTACTGGGTATATACCCAAAGGATTATAAATCATTCTATTATAAAGACACATGCACACATATGTGTATTGCAACACTGTTCACAATAGCAAAAACTTGGAACCAACCCAAATGCCCATCAGTGACAGACTGATAAAGATAATGTGGCATATATACACCATGGAATACTATGTGGCCATAAAACAGGTTGAGTTCATGTCCTTTGCAGGGACATGCATGAAGCTGGAAACCATCATTCTCAGCAAACTGACAAAGAACAGAAAACCAAACATTGCATGGTCTCACTCATAAGTGGGAGTTGAACAATGAGAATACATGGACACAGGGAGGGGAACATCACACACAGGAGTCTGTTGGAGGGTGGCAGCTAAGGGAGGGATAGCATTAGAAGTACGTGATGTAGATGATGGTGTGATGGGTGCAGCAAACCACCATGGCACATGTATACCTATGTAACAAACCTGCACATTCTGTACATGTACCCCAGAACTTAAAGTGTAATTAAGAAATAAAAAAAAAAAGAAGCAACTACAATCACACCTGCCATCCCTAGGGGAGAGGAGGAAGAAGCTTCCCAGAATCAAAGTCAAGTGAAGGGGCTCCAACAGAACGCTTTGTAGAGACAGGAAGTACCTAGATCTCATTCAATCCCAGCAGGAGGAGGTCTGCTGGGTCTGCCCCGCGTCTGTTTGAATATTTCTTCCCCAACATAGCAACGCTCTGAGAGGCCATGTCAAGCTGGGCAGAGAGAGGGTTGGAGCCCTGAACAGATGCAAGATTGAGAAGTAAATTCTACACTGGTATAGACCAGTCTGCTTTTTAGTTTCTCAAAGGGTCTGGAAAGCCAGGGCTCTGCCTGAGACGTCATTAGGGCACAGGAAGGGAAACTCATCCTGATGTCCTTGTATCCTTTCAGTTCCAACTGTTCAGTAAATGAATTCCATCAGGAAAGAGGGATTTGGGAATAATTTGTGTTTAGAGAAGTAAGATAGTTGGGGATTCTAATTAGGAAAAAGTTCCTCCCAAGCTCTGGAGATGAGCTTTTAGGCCTCCACAAAGCCCTAGGAGAATCTCCCTCCTCTTCTTCTCTCTGCCTCTCTATGTTATTTCCTTGTTGTCTGGTTTTTTTTTTGTTTGTTTGTTTGTTTGTTTGTTTGGTTTTTGGTTTTTGTTTTGAGATGGGGGTCTCACTATGTTGCCCAAGCTAACCTTGAACTCCTGAGCTCAAGTACTCTTCCCACCTCAGCTTCCCAAGTGGTGGAGACTACAGGTGTGTACCCCTGCACCTGGCTTCCCATGTTATTTTGATTATAAAACATGAAGCCTCTGGATGGAAGTTCAGCATTAGAAATCAAGCATCCAAATGCTGAATCTACACCAGTACTACTTCCAAATAACCAGAGAAGAGGATACAAATGGGTGCAACATCTGGCTAAGATGTTTTCCTCCATTATTCATTAAAATGCATGCTTTGGCATCCTGAAAGCACACCATGTACCCAAATTCAAAACAAGACTGACTTAGCTAGCACACATGGTACCCCCAGTCCTGCATGACTTTGAATAAGAGCACAGCTCACAGCTCTGAATCCTGAGATCATATTTCTGCCCCAGCCAGAAAATCCAAGCAGCCTGCACAACAAACCCCAGCCCAAGAGGAAAATTTAATTCCTCTTTGGTTCTTAAAATGATCTGGGTTTCTCTTTCCCCTTCTTCCCTCTTCCCTGCCTCCAGCTCCTTCATTCCAAGTATTGATGACATCATAACTCATTAACATTCCTCCCAGGACAGCTTTAATAAATATGTCGGGGGAGCCTTTGCTTGGATATTAAATATTAAATTTATAAGATATATCATCCTCCTAATTAAGTTGAATGTAGTCTTGTGCATTAAATTAGGAGAAATAGAGAGGGTATAAAAGACAACAGTGGACACCAAGAAGCCCGGGAATCTGGCTACAGAGCTTGGCCATTTTTAAATGCTGGCAGCTCCATCGTCTGCTACTCCAGACAGACAGCCTAACAGCATCTCTAGGGCCAGAACCAGGCAGCCAGGCAGGACATAGGAAGGATTTCCTCCTTCCAAGCCTATCCCCATTCCCCACAAGCAGGCCAGACTTTACCACCTGCAGCCCAGCCAGAGGAGTAGGACCCCAGCATCTAGAGTAGTCCAGAGGGCCTGGCCTTACAGCCTCTAGCCTGAGGGGAGGCGCTGGGCCAAGCTACCTCATCTCAGAGCCACTCCCTGGATACCCACTGGGGTGCCTCTGGAGTTTCTGTAGTTCTGGGTGGCAGCATTTTATGATGAAACTTGCCTAAAGCATTTTCACTGATTTAGGGCCTCCTCCTTCCTGGCCTGTTTAATAGCCCCTAAAGGAATGTCCCTCCAGGATATCCCTTCCCATGCCTCACACATACCCAGGATGGCCTGTACCACCTCCTCTTCTTCCTAGAAAGCATCGTGTCCTGGGCTGTGCATGGTGGCACACACCTGTAATCCCAGCACTTTGGGTGGCCAAGGTGGCAAACCACTTGAGGTCAGGAGTTCCAGACCAGCCTGGCCAACATGGTGAAACCCCGTCTCTACTAAAAAAAAAAGTATTACATCCTGTTTCACTCTCATTTGACTCACCCAGTATTTAATGAGTCCCTACCACATGCATCCATCTTTCCAATTCTACAAGGAACCTCAAAGTAAAAGGTGCCCTGCCCTCTCAGAGCCAGCCAGGCACAGGCTGCCTCTGGAGTAGAGAAGAAGGTGACCACTTACTCCAGGACTGTGGATTACCAGCCTCCTCCCCTGAGCCAGGGCCGGTGGGAAAGGAAAAGATTCAGCTGGCAAATGTTCTGAGGAGAGGGGCTGTGGTGCCTGCTTGGCCAGAGTCCTTGCAGGTGGGCACAGCGGTTTCTCATGCCAGTTCAGAGCCCAGTTCCATAGGATGGAAGATATAAAAAAGATAAGCCATGATTCTCGCCCTCAGAAGGTGTCTATTCTTGTTGCCTAGAGAATAAAGCAAGACAGGAAGGAGTGAATGTTAAAATGTGTGGGGACCAGGCATCCCCTGCAGAGCCTCTCCTTATTTGCAAGAGTGCAAATAAGAATGTGAAAAAGGGCTGGGCACAGTGGTTCATGCCTGTAATCCCAGCACTTTGGGAGGCTAAGGCAGGTAGATCATGAGATCAGTTCAAGACCAGCCTGGCCAACATAGGGAAACCTTGTCTCTGCTAAAAATATAAAAACTAGCAGGGGTATGGTGGCAGGCGCCTGTAATCCCAGCTACTCTGGAGGCTGAGGCAAAGAATCGCTTGAGCCCAGGAAGCAGAAGTTGCAGTGAGCTGAGATCACACCACTGCACTCTAGCCTGGGTGACAAAGTGACACTCCATCTCAAAAAAAAAAAAAAAAAAAAAAAAAAGAACATGAATAATGGCCCTGCCCAGGGCCACCCCCAGCTCCTTCCTTCTCTCCCTTTTCCAACCCCTCTGGGAGCTTTGCACACGTGTGTAGACAAAATGGTCTATACATCCAACTCCCTACCCTACTCCTGCCATACAGCTGTCCTCTGTGGTCACATACAACACCCAGCAGGGGACTGGGCATCACTTGGGCAGGGAATTCTGGTGTCTCAGGTACAACAACATAGTCTAGAAATACTGTGTCCTGTGGGGAAGGGCATGGTGCAAGGAGGCCAGAGAGAAGCCTTCTAAAGCACAAGCCCACAAGGCAGGAGGGTAGCTTGAGGCCAGGAGTTCAGGAGCGGCTCAGGCAACATAGTGAGATCCATGTTTACAAAAATAAAAATAGACAAATTAGCAGGGCATGGAGGCATGCACCTGTAGTCATACCTACTCAGGAGACTGAGGCAGGAAGGGTGCTTGAGCCCAGGAGTTTCAGGTTATAGTGAGCTCTGATTGCAGCACTGCGCTCCAGCCTGAGTCTCAAAACCTATCTCAAAACAAAAAATACCCTTATTCCGGTATTTTTGTTTTTGAGACAGGGTCTCAAAACTTCAAAAACTATCAAATACTTACAGCAAACATACCATAGGAGGCCCTTTTAATAATTCCTTCCAAACGGCCGGGCGCAGTGGCTCACACCTGTAATCCCAGCACTTTCGGAGGCCTCGGTGGGTGGATCACAAGGTCAAAAGTTGAGACTTTCCTGGCCAACACAGTGAAACCTCTTCTCTACTAAAAATTCAAAAATTAACTGGGTGTGGTGGCACGTGCTTGTAGTCCCAGCTATTCGGGAAGGTGAGGCAGGAGAATCGCTTGAACCCAGGAGGCGGAGGTTGCAGTGAGCTGAGATCATGCCACTGCACTCCAGCCTGGAGACAGAGCGAGACTCCGTCTCAAAAA
>NW_022436947.1:9913625-9987611 GCF_009761245.1 Sapajus apella
AAAAAAAAAAAAAAAAATCCTGCAGAAATCAGAACCTCAAGCCACACTTAGCAGTGTACGCCTGTAGTCCTAGCTACTTGGGAGGCTATGGCAGAAGAATCACTTGAGCTCAGGAATTTAAGGCTATAGTGAGCTATAATCACACCACAGCACTCCAGCCTGGGTGACAGTGAGATCCTATCTCTAAAAAAAAAATATTAAGAATATAGCACAAGCCCAGAGAGGGGTCCCTTGTTGTCTGGCTCTAGAGTGGTGCTGATGGGGACTGCATATGCTTAAGGAATTTGGAGCAGGGCCTCAGGGGAAGGGAAAAGGCTTCTAGGTGGAAGGGAACTAAGCAGAGTGTGCGTAAGTGGGCAGCACCCAGAGAGACAGCGGGCATAGGGACATTCCAGAGAGGTCAGCCAGTGCAAAGGGGAAAACCGTAAACAAA
The DNA here is from genome assembly GCF_009761245.1 of Sapajus apella. NCBI lineage: Eukaryota > Metazoa > Chordata > Mammalia > Primates > Cebidae > Sapajus > Sapajus apella. Next base: position 9,914,059 of record NW_022436947.1, read on the forward strand.
TATGACGTCATCGGCTCACTCAGGGGTCAGGTTATATCCTATGCTGGGAAGCACCTCAGGCCGAGAGGCAGGACAGAGAGAACAAAGCAGTCTCCTTTCTGACATCTTCAAGTGCTCCTGTCACCACTGGAGAAGAGATACTGATTTTGTGAAGAGAAGCCCTTGCCTACCTGTGCCCTCATGTGACTTTGCTGGGTCTGGTTTCTGCTTTCCTGACAATCCATGGGAAGTGGCTGCTGACTGATGCTAGCTTTCACTAGTAACGGGAAAGTCAATAGCCTCTGGCCCTTTCTATGAAGGAGAAAAGCAGAAAAGTGCTCAGAATCCTAAATGGGAAAACAGATCAAAAGGAGGGTGGGACATCCAGGAGACAAAGAAGGGGTGGTTAGCTATTCCGCTCCCTAAAAGACGGGACCTAGGCAATCTTTGCTGCTCAAAACCAGGTCAATGAGCAGCTGCTGCTAAGCTCAAAATAAATTTGAAAAACTGAGGAACTACCACCCTCTCTCAAGCAAGGAAAGGCAGGGACAGCTCAGCTTGGATTAGGGCTTGAAGCTATGAAACACAAAGAAAATGCCAACTTCTTATCGCAGCAGAGGAAACAGGACTGGTCTGATGTGGGATCGGCTGGCTTTAGGGAGCTGAACCAACACTCGCAGAGCTGAAGCTTTTCTGCAGAAGACACATGCAGGATGATGCATCTCTCCTGCGCATCTGCAATGCCCACCTGGAAGCCAACTGGGTGAAAAGTAGACTCAGCAGTATGATCACAGAAATGCTTTATAAATATGCGTGGAAAATCCTGAAAGGAAACACACCCAAGCGTTTACTATGACTCTCTCGAGGTCATGCAATTGTGGGCGACTTTTAATTTTCTAGTTAAAATTTTATCTATCTTCCCCATCAGGGCATCCCCTTAAATTATGTTATTATTCTGAAGAGCCTGCCTGCTATCGATGTTTAAGCTTGGAAGCACTTGTTGCATTTGAAGTAATCAGTCTGAAATCATGTTATCAATAGTTTCCTATGAGAAAGTCGGGAGAAGGCAGACACAGGCTGTGACCTAAGAACAGCTCCAGACAGACCCTCAGAGACAGAAGGCTGGTGAGTAGACATTGGGTCAGCTGGTCAATATCCTTGGAGCCATGCCCAGCTCTCTGCACCTGGAGATTGCAGATGGAAATAGCACCAAGAAAGGAAGCCTTTGCCAAGAATGAGGACAAGCCAAGAAGTCCAAGAATGCAAAACGTCAGTCATAAGAAGTTCCACTTGACAAGTTGACCCTCTGTCTAGGAGGGGCCTCTGATATATGGGGCTAGGGAGGGTATGGAATTAAAGGGATATGTGCAGATGAGTGGCACACACTTGGGCCTGATGGGAGACAAAGCAATTAGCCCAGAAAAAGGACAACAGGACATGGGGGTGGGAAGGCCTGACGCAGAGCCTAGCCTTTCCCAAGTTCATTGTCAGGGATAAGTTCATTTGAGCTGGATTCCCTCAGGGAGCTCTGAAGACACCCAAGCCCTCTGGCATTTCCTCTGACGTCTGCATCCATTATGTTTGTTCATGTTTTGGGGGAATTGAATTTTAGACTCCCGGACTGGAAAGCTCAGGGATAACAGGATTAGAGCATTTCCTGTGCTTTCAACACAGGCATGCAGAGAACCACAGCAGGAAGGTGAGTTCGCCCAGAGAGAGGCCTCATCCCCCAGGGTCACTTCACAGGGACATGTAAGCTGCTGTGTTCAAAAGCTGTGTCTCCTGGCTCCTCTCAGCAGCCCCTCCTTCATCTTCCAGCCCCCAAGAAGCAGCTTCAAGGTACGAGGGGGACAGGGCAGGGGTAATGTCAGCATTCTTTCTGACCATCCACACCAACCTCTGACCACAGGACTGACTGGATATCAGTCAGTGGCACCAAAGCGGACAAGTTTGCCATGTCCCCTCTAGCATCAGAGATCACGTGGGTGGTATACACGTTTGTCTGCATTCATTCTATAATTTTTTATTGAATAGCTAATGGCAGGCCACAAGACAGACAAGACAAGGTAACTACTATCACAGAATTGCATCCTAGTGGGAGACAGAAAAAATACGTAATAAGGACATAAGTTAGCAAAGCCTTATCTCCCCAACCTCCTAAGGTTAGAGAGTCCCAGGGCTCAGTCCTTGCACCACTTCTCTTTTCTATTTATACCCACCGATGACTCCCATACAAATGGCTTAGCCCACGTATCATCTCAGAACTTAGGCGCTACCCAAGTGTCTACTCAGTATTTCCATAGGGAGATAATTATATATAAAATATATAAATATATAAAATATATAATAAAATTATATATAAAATGTTTCATATATTATATACTTTTATATTATATATAAAAGTTTGCTCCTAATGTACTTTTATATTATATATAAAATATATAATATATAAAATAATCTGTAATATACATAAAGCCAAATTTGACAAATTCAAAACTGAACTCAAAATCTTCATAAATTCACTCCCCATATAAACTTGCCATCTCTGTTCATGGCAATACAATCCTTTCGACTGCCCAGGTCTAAAATTTTGAAGTCATTCTTGACTTCTGTATTTTCCACATATCCTATATCCAAGTTGTTAAGAAATCCCACTGGTGCTACCTACAGAATATATTCAGAATACAGTCAGTTTGTCACTCAGTAGCCAGAGGGATCCTGCAGGGTGGGTGTCACATCTCAGTAATTGGACAGCCTGAGCATGGACAGTCCCTGTAGGTGGCCATGCAAAGTGGGAGCATCCAGGTCCTAACACTAAATCCATTCGATGGGGCAGAATAGGGAATGGAGGAGGGCTTCTGCTATAGGGGCCGGGAGGAAAGGCTCTGTCCAGCAGGCAGCTCTGTATCCCAGGGGAACAACCACCTCTGGCAAAAGTCGAAGTAATAGTCAGTGAAAGAGAGTCCAAGGCAGGGAGATGAGATGTTCTAGGGAGAGAACGTCCAGCCATGGGGATGCTTGGCCGGTGATTCCCAGAAAGCAGGAGAGCAGCACGGAGAGGAAAGGGGGTCTCACCACTGTCCTTAAGAAAGTGCTCAGGTCTCTGTTCTCAGTTTACACCAACCCTGAAGGGAACCCAAGACTCTCCTCTCTGCCTCTATCTCAAGGATCAATGATCTAGACTGAGACGAAAGACACTATCAGGCCAATGTGATAGGAAGGATGGACACAGACAGGAAAGGTAAGGGACTGACATGGGAAGTTCTCACTCTCATGACTCTGCAATGTAAGGGTCTGGGCCTCTTGGCCTTTCCTTTAAGTGTTATGTGCACCTTCTTGTTTCTTGACCTCCCAAGAGAGCTATTATAGTAAAATGGACCCAGGACTTTCTCCCACCCCTTTTCCATGCCCCACTCCCTAAACAAGAGCTGAGGTGGGGGCAAGGGAAAGGAGGCCTGAGCAGGAAAGCTTAGGCCCGGACGCAAGTGGACCTACTCCCCTCTGTATGTGGTCTAAGTTGCTTTAGTAGAAGCTGGGATTATACCTAGAGCTTTAGGGCCAAATTGTAACATAGCGCATATTCGTGGGTTATATAGTTGATATGGTTTGGCTCTGTGTTGCCACCCAAATCTTACCTTGAATTATAATCATCCCCAGGTGTCAAAGACAGGACCAGGTGGAGATAACTGAATCATGGGGTGGGTTTCCCATGCTGTTCTTGTGACAGTGAGCAAGTTCTCACGAGATCTGACAGTTTTGTAAGGGGCTTCCCCCTTCGCTTGGTTCTCATTCTCTCTCCTGCTACCCTATGAAGACATGTCTTCCACCATGACTGTAAGTTTCCTGAGGCCTCCCCAGCCATGCAGAACTGAGTCAATGAAACCTCTTTTCTTTACAAATTACCCAGTCTCAGGTATTTCTTCATAGCAGTGTGAGAACAGACTAACACAATAGTCAACATATATCTGCCTACAGAATCTGGCAGGACAGAACATAGTTTGGCATTCTGACTAGCTTTTCTTCAGAGTCACAACTAATGTTTACGGTATAAGGCATGATGTGTGCTTGGCCTGCCTATCTATTTAGAAGACCATAGGGAATGAGTCTGCAGCCTCTTATTGTTGGACGGTCAATGCCACATCCATTTGCACTGGTTTAAACTCTCTCTAAAGCCCCAAATGCAAATTTACAGACACGAAAAGCCCCAGATCCCAGGAGTCCATCTGTCTGCATCAACAGTAGCCTCCCCACACCCACTCTCAGCACCACCATCCATAGAGCAAACTCTGTGTCATTTTGCTCCTATCTTCAGCTCTAAGGCTACCCACAGCCTCTCCCGCCTCTCCTTCCCATCCCTCCATCCCCTGCTTTCTGCTTCTTAGATTTCCCAGGCAACAGTGTGCGGTCAACACCATCCCATACAGAAGCTGCCTGAACATCACATCCTGAGCATCTAGAAAGGAAATGTAGGTAGTGGGTTGAAGCTGGCAGCCACTCACTCTGTTTTCTCTCAAATCCCCACTCTAGCTGGCTTGGAACTCTCTGATTAACTCCCACATTGGCTGGTAATTTATCAGTAAGCTTTGGCAGAGCCTCCATGTGGGAAGCTCTGGGATGCAGCCATGCTCTGCTTGGTGTGAATGGGAACCCCACAGAAGGGGGCTTCAGGTGGACAGCAAGTTACAAAAGTGCTCACTTCCCAAGGCCTTTCACACCGAGCAAAGCTTTCCTTCTGGGCATGCAAACTCCTATGGATAGCTGTAATCATTTACCCAGAGGGGTGGCACACTTCTAATGCATGTATAGGTGTATATGTGTGGTTGGTACATGTGGGAGAGGAGGGATCAGACACTGTCATCAACATCATTTAATATAATCATACTACACTGAGAAGTATCCAGTCTATGAACAAGTACGGGATAAAAATGTCTGTGTGTAGACTTAGCCTAGGACAAAAGCCACCAAAATAGAAGGAAATGGCCTTGGTGGCCACTTGATTTTTATCCTAGCCACCTATTTTTATCCTGGAAAAACAAAAGCATCAGGCCAGACACAGTGGCTCATGCCTGTATTCCCAGCATTTTGGGAGGCTTAGGCGGGTGGATCACCTGAGGCTAGGAGTTCAAGACCAGCCTGGCCAACATGGCGAAACCCCATCTCTACTAAAAATGCAAAAATTAGCCTGGCATGGTGGCACATGCCTGTAATCCCAGCAACTCAGGAGGTTGAAGCAGAAGAATGGCTTCAATGCAGGAGGCAGAGGCTGCAGAGAGCCAAGATTGTGCCACTGCACTTCAGCCTGGGTGACAGAGCAAGACCCTGTCTCAAATTTTTTAAAAAACGGAAAAACAAAAGCATTCTAATCAAATGTCTGCTTGAGAACAATTTTCAGATTGGCTGAGACGTTTTACTTACTGTTGCTCAGAACTGAATGCAGGTTTGAGGGAACGGTAATTCATCTTCTCTGGATCAATGTATTCTTATTCTTTAACAATGATTAGCAACTTACATCTATGCATGAGAAATAGACAAATATGACAAGATCCTGCCTTGACTATTTTCGGTCTTCAGAAACATCAGTTAAAACTTTTTTTTAATGCATACTCAAACCAGATATCGGACACTATGTAGATTCTTCCTAAAAAAAAATGAATGAATTGACTTCAGTTTCTAGCAATGTGGCAGAAAAATCACCTCGTATCTATTACCAAATACTAAGAAACAGTGGATAAAGTAAAACAAAAGTCCTTAAAATGCGTGGCTGATCTCATAAGAAAAGAAAACTCCTAGAGACAAAAAAAAAAAAAAAAGCTAAGATCTAGAGTGGTGAGTGGTGCTGATGCAATGCCTGTGCTTAGAGCATTGGCAGGTCTCAATTTTTTAAAAAGAATAGCCATATATGGATGAGACACAAAGCCTTGGGCCTAGATAAAATGGGGAGGCAGACCTGAAAAATCATGCTCCTTGAAGTTTTATGGTCTTTGTGCAAAGGTAAAGTAAAAATATAGAAGCCCGTCTATCTGGACTGGGGCACAGAAGCCCATCTATCTGGACTGGGGATTTGGGTGGCCAAGAAACATCTTCTTAACAATTTATAAGCACAGGCCTGCCCTACACTATCTGCATTGTTTCAGAGCCTCACAGTTAAGAAAGCAACATAAAAGCAGCCCCTTCTATTAATGCCTTGAGCACAAGAGAGAAACAAATGTAAACCATCTCTAGAAGGAATATACTTTTATATACGTTGCACAGAATATCACTAAGAAAGCTCCATAAATGAAAGCTGGTACTCCCAAATTGCAAAACACGTAAGGACAGAAGACAGAGGGAACAGGGGTTAAAAGAAACAGCAAATAACAGAATTTGACCCACAGGATTTTTAGTTAATAGAATTGTTCAATGCATAGTGTAAAATCAAAAATGCAAATTCATTGGTAATATAAAAGAAAGGGTCAAAAACAAAAAAGGAGCAAGTTTTTTGGTTTTTTTTTTTTTTGAGTCGGTGTTCCGCTCTTGTTACCCAGGCTGGAGTGCAATGGCGCAATCTCGGCTCACCGCAACCTCCGCCTCCTGGGTTCAGGCAATTCTCCTGCCTCAGCCTCCTGAGTAGCTGGGATTACAGGCACGTGCCACCATGCCCAGCTATTTTTTTGTATTTTTAGTAGAGACGGGGTTTCACCATGTTGACCAGGATGGTCTCGATCTCTTGACCTCGTGATCCACCCGCCTCGGCCTCCCAAAGTGCTGGGATTACAGGCGTAAGCCACCGCGCCCGGCCCAGGAGCAAGGTTTTTAAAGTGACATAAAATTTCTATAAAGAAATAATACAGTTATTGGCCAGGCATGGTGGCTCACACCTATAATCACAGCACTTTGGGAGGTAGACCAAGGTAGAAGGATAGCTTAAGCCCAGGAGTTCGAGACTAGCCTAAGCAACACAGTGAGAACTCATCTCTAAAAGCAATTTTTAAAAATTAGCTGGGTGTGGTGGCACACACTTGTGGTCCCAGCTACTTGGGAGGCTGAGGTGGGAGGATCCCTTGAGCCTGGGAAGCAGAGGTTGCAGTGAACCAAGATTGTGCCACTGTACTCCATCTTGGGCAACAGGGAAAGACTGTCTCAAAAAAAATTATTAAAAATGAGAAATAATAGTTATTAAATTTTATAGAAACTTGGATCAATTTTCCTTCTTTAAAAAATGCTAGATAATTTCTTTTTTTCTTTCTTTTTTTTTTTTTTTTTTGAGACAGGGTTTTGCTCTTGTTGCCCAGGCTGGTGTGCAGTGGCATAATCTCAGCCCACAATTTTCTTTCTAAAAACCTCAAGGAGCTGACAACTAGGGGATTGTCAGGCCAAAATCTATATGACAGAGAAAATCAAGAATCCTTAAGTTACATTTGTTCTGAGGGCATTTGCCAAGCCAAAAGAGCTTCAACCTTAAGTTTACTCAGCTTCACGAGGCTTGGGAGACAAAAGACAAAGCCCAAAGCCTGCCCAACATGGGTAATCTCACAGTGAATCTCCTTCCATAAGGTTGGGAGCCCAAAAAGCTACCCTCAAAATACGCTTTAAATGGAAATAAGCCCAGCTCACCCTCACACTCCCAGGGGACCACATGAAAAGTTGCCTTGGTACAGAGAAGAGCAGGAACTAAAACACTAACAAAAAACCCTATTACTGAAAAACTGAAACCGTAAGGCAGATTTTTCAGCCCATTTCAATGGCCCAAATAACTTCAAACAATGAATTCAGCTTAAAGAGAACTGGTGTCAGTAGTGTTCTTAAGCATATGGAAGAAGTAAATGAAATCCTGCCCGGAAAAATGAACCTTCAGCCTAGGCCTCCAAGAAATACCACAAATAAATACCCATAAAAAATGTACAGCTTATAGTCAAAAATAACCAAGCACAAAAGCAAGCAAAGCACCATGAGTAAAAATAGGAGAAACAATATGCAGCAGAAACAGATCAGCAAAGGCATTAAACACTTAAATTAAAAGGTGCCATGTGCAGAAAGCTGAAACTGGACCCCCTCCTTACACCTTATACAAAAATTAACTCCAGATGGATTAAAGATTTCAATGTAAGACCTAACACCATAAAAATGCTAGAAGAAAATCTAGGCAATACCACTCAGGACATAGGCATAGGCAAGGACTTCATGACTAAAACACCAAAAGCAATGGCAACAAAAGCCAAAATATTTAATCTAGTTAAACTTAAGAGCTTCTTCTGCTCAGCAAAAGAAACAATCATTAGAGTGAACCGGCAACCAACAGAACAGGAAAAAATTTTTGCAATCTACCCATCTGACAAAAGGGCTAATATCCAGAATCCACAAAGAACTAAAACAGATTTACAAGAAAAAAATAAACCCATCCAAAAGTGGAAGAAGGATATGAACAGACACTTTTCAAAAGAAGACATTTATGCAGCCAACAAACATATGAAAAAATGTTCATCATCACTGGTCATTAGAGAAATGCAAATTAAAACCACATTGAGATGCCATCTCATGCCAGTTAGAATGGCAATCATTAAAAAATCTGGAGACAACAGATGCTGGAGAGGATGTGGAGAAATAGGAATGCTTTTACACTGTTGTTGGGAGTGTAAACTAGTTCAACCATTGTGGGAGACAGTATGGTGATTCCTCAAGGATATAGAAATATAAATACCATTTGACTCAGCAATCCCATTATTGGGTATATACCCAAAGGATTATAAATCATTCTATTATAAAGACACATGCACATATATGTTTATTGTGGCAATGTTTACAATAGCAAAGACTTAGAACCAACCCAAATACCCATCAATGATAGACTGGATAAAGAAAATGTGGCACATATACACTATGGAATACTATCCAGCTATAAAAAAGGATGAGTTCATGTCCTTTGCAGGGACATGGATGAAGCTGGAAGCCATCATTCTCAGCAAACTGACACAAGAACAGAAAACCAAACACCGTATGTTCTTACTCATAAGTGGATGTTGAACAATGAGAACACATGGACACATGAAGGGGAACATCACACACTGGGGCCTGTTAGGGAGTGGGAGAGTAGGGGAGGGATAGCAGAGGGATGTAGGAGAAATACCTAATGTAGGTGACAGGGGGAAGGAAGCAGCAAACCACCATGGCATGTGTACACCTATGTAACAATCCTGCACAATCTGCACATGTACCCCAGAACTTAAAGTATAATAATAAAAAATAAAAAGATTATAAGACAATTGTGTAGTCTGTCTTCAAAGAAATAAAAGGCAAGCTAAAAATAAATAAATAAATAAATAAATAACAACAATCCCGCAGGCAAACAGAAACTATTTGCCAAACAGCCAAGCAGATTTGAAAATAAACAAAGTTGAAATTTAAGAACTGAATATGAATTTGGGCAGGGAATGGTGGCTCATGCCTGTAATTTCAGTACTTTGGGAGGCTAAGGCAGGAGGATCGCTTGAGGCCAGGGGTTTGAGACCAGCCTGGGCAACACAGTGAGACCCTGTCTCCATAAGTACATAAATAATATGAATTAGGATTTAAATCTCAGTGTAGATTTAACAGTAATTAGACAATCTAAACAGAGAATTTAGGTGGCGTGGTGGCTCATCCCTACAATCCCAGCACTTTGGGAGGCTGAGGTGGGCAGATTACATGAGGTCAGGAGTTGGAGACCAGCTTGGCCAACATGGTGAATCCCCATATATATACCATATATATCCATACATACATATATATATGTATGTGTGTATACACACACACACACACACACACACACACACATACATAGTATTCAGTATCATGAAACTTTTTATTTCAAAAAACAAAAATATATTACAAACAACTCCATTATAGCCTAAATAATCTTATATCTTTTTTTTTTCTTTTTGAGACAGATTCTCACTCTGTCAACCAGACTGGAGTGCAGTGGCATTATCTTGGCTCACTGCAACCTCTGCTTCCTGGGTTCAAGCAATTCTTGTGCCTCAGTCTTCCAACTAGCTGGGATTGCAGGCACCCACCACCATAGTTGGCTAATTTTTCTTTTGCAGTAGAGATGGAGTTTCACCATGTTGGCCAGGTTTGTCTGAAACTCCTGGCCTCAAGTGATTTGCCTGCCTCGACCACGCAAAGTGTTAGGATTACAGGCGTAAGCCACTGTGCCCAGTCTATATCTATTTTTTTTTAAGGACTCTGTGGTTAAAAACCTTCCCAAAGAAAACTCAAGGCCCAGATGTCTTCACAGGTGAATTTTTCCAAACATCAAAGAAGAAATCGTATTAATTCTACACAAAAACTTCCAGCATATACAAAAGTATATATAGAATACTTCTCAACTTACAAGACTAACATCACCTGCATAACAAAATCAGATGAAAACATTACAAGATAAAGAAATTAGGAGGAGATCCAAGATGGCCGTTTAGGAACAGCTCAGGATTGCAGCTCCCAGTGAAAGCACAGAGGGTGAGTGGACGCCGCATTTTTATTGCCCACAGACTAGGAAATTCCCGGGCAGAGGTGCTCCACGGTCGCCAGCGCGGCTGTTTCGGCCAGCGCAGCTGTGCCGGCCAGCGCCGCTGCTTTGCCCAGCGTGGCTGCTTTGTCGGCGCCCCGGAGCTGCGGTTCTCCGTACAAAATACACTGGTCCGGGGGCCCTTTTGGCTGGCGATTGGAGCCACGGGAAGTCGCCCATACGCTGGTTCAAAAAGGGGACTGAGCAGAGAACCAGGACAGTAGATTCCAGGGCAAAAAAAAAAAAAAGCGCCACAAACCTCAGTGCCGCTGTTTAAGCCAGCGCAGTGAGTGGCCGCAGGGGAAAACAAACAGACCCCGGCGCCTCTTCAACAGGCGACTGGAACACCAACTTAAAAAAGGCTCTGAGGCAGGGAGCCAGGCGATCAGGCTCGGCTGGCCCCACCCCCGCAAAAGAACAGCAACCAGAAACTCTGGATTGAGAGTTTCACAGCAAGCGCAGCTGAACCCGGGACGGTCCAGCTCTGTGGGGGAGGGGCGTCCGCCATTACCGAGGCAGCCCGCCGTTGCCAAGGCAACCCGCCACAGCAGAGACTCCGCCCCAACAGAGGCGGGCCACCATCGCCAAAGCAGTTCTAACTACACCCATATAATCAGGACTGCAGGAAAGTTCACTAGGCAGCAGGGCGCAGCCCACAGCAGCTCAGCAAAGCTGCCATAGGCCGACAGTGACTAGGCGGCCTCCTTGCTGGGCTGCGCAGGTCTGAAGGGAAAAAAAAAAAAGAAGGCGGCAGCATAACGGAAACTCATAAATAAAGCCCTAAATCCCTGGGACAGAGCACCTGGGAACAAAAAGCAGTTTATGAGTTCAGCTGCAGCAGACCTAAAAGTACCTGCCCAGCAGCTCTGAATGAACAACAACAGAGCTCACAACTCACCATTAGAGCTCCTATAAAGAAAAGACCATGTCCTCAAGCAGCTCCCTGACCCCTATATATCCAAAAAGACACCTCATAAAAGAGAGATCAGATTGACACTAGGCGGGTATCCGTCTGGGATAAAGATAGCAGAAGAAGAAAACTGGTAACAACACTTGCTGTTCAACAGCTGCTGCAGGTGAACCCCAGGCAAGCAGGGCCTGGAGTGAACCTCAGCAGACCTACAGCAGAGGGGCCAGACTGTCAGAAGGAAAACCAAGAAACAGAAATAACCTCATCATCAACAAACAGAACGTCAATCTGAAAGATTTGAGACCCAATCTGAAAGCCAGCAACTACAAAGTCGACAGGTGGATAAATCCTTAAAGATGGGAAGAAACCGGCACAAAAAGGATGAAAACACCCGAAACCAGAACACCTCTCCTCCTAAAAGGGATCACAACTCCTCACCAGCAAGGGAACAAGGTTGGATGGAGAACGAGTGTGATGAAATGACAGAATCAGAATTCAGAAGGTGGGTAGTAAGAAACTTCTGTGAACTTAAAGAACATGTTCTAACCAAATGCAAAGAAACTAAGAACCTTGAAAAAAGATTTGACGAAATGCTAACAAGAATGGACAAAATAGAAAGGAATATAAGTGAATTGATGGAGCTGAAAAATGCAACACGAGAACTTCGTGAAGCATGCACAAGTATCAACAGCTGAATTGACCAAGCAGAAGAAAGGATATCAGAGGTCGAAGATCGACTCAATGAAATAAAACGGGAAGGCAAGACTGGAGAAAAAAGGGTAAAAAGGAATGAACAAAGTCTCCAAGAAATGTGGGACTATGTGAAAAGACCTAATCTACGTTTGATAGGTGTACCTGAATGCGACGAAGAGAATGAATCCAAGCTGGAAAATACTCTTCAGGATATTATCCAGGAAAACTTCCCCAACCTAGCAAGGCAGGCAAACATTCAAGTCCAGGAAATACAGAGAACACCACAAAGATATTCGTCAAGAAGAGCAACCCCAAGGCACGTAATCGTCAGATTCACAAGGGTCGAAATGAAGGAGAAAATACTAAGGGCAGCCAGAGAGAAAGGTCGGGTTACCCATAAAGGGAAGCCCATCAGACTCACAGCAGATCTCTCAGCAGAAACCCTACAAGCCAGAAGAGAGTGGGGGCCAATATTCAACATCCTTAAGAAAAGAACTTTCAACCCAGAATCTCCTATCCAGCCAAACTAAGCTTCATAAGTGAAGGAAAAATAAAATCCTTTGGGAACATGCAAGTACTCAGAGATTTCGTCACCACCAGGCCAGCTCTACAAGAGCTCCTGAAAGAGGCTCTACACATATAAAGGAACAACAAGTACCAGCTCAACTAAAGGGCAAAACAGCCAGCTAGCACCAAAATGGCAGTATGAAATTCACACATAACAATATTAACCCTAAATGTAAATGGACTAAATGCCCCAATCAAAAGACACAGACTGGCAAATTGGATAAAAAGACAAAACCCATCGGTGTGCTGTATCCAGGAAACCCATCTCACATGCAAGGATACACAAAGGCTCAAAATAAAGGGATGGAGGAAGATTTACCAAGCAAATGGAGAGCAAAAAAAAGCAGGAGTTGCAATTCTCATCTCTGATAAATTAGACTTTAAAGCAACAAAGATCATAAGAGACAAAGAGGGACATTACATAATGGTAAAAGGATCAATGCAACAAGAAGAGCTAACGATATTAAATATATATGCACCCAATACAGGAGCACCCAGATACACAAGGCAAGTTCTTAATGACTTACAAAGAGACTTAGACTCCCACACAATAATAGTGGGAGACTTTAACACCCCATTGTCAACATTAGACAGATCAACCAGACAGAAAATTAACAAGGATATCCAGGACTTGAACTCAGACCTGGACCAAGCAAACCTAATAGACATTTACAGAACTCTCCACCCCAAATCCACAGAATATACATTCTTCTCAGCACATCACACCTACTCTAAAATTGACCACATAATTGGGAGTAAATCACTCCTCAGCAAATGCAAAAGAACGGAAATCGTAACAAACAGTCTCTCAGACCACAGTGCAATCAAGTTAGAACTCAGAATTCAAAAACTAACTCAGAACCGCACAGCTTCATGGAAACTGAACAACTTGCTCTTGAATGTTGACTGGATAAACAATGAAATGAAGGCAGAAATAAAGATGTTCTTCGAAACCAACGAGAATGAAGACACAACATACCAGAATCTCTGGGACACATTTAAAGCAGCCTCTAGAGGAAAATATATAGCAATAAGTGCCCACATGAGAAACAAGGAGAGATCAAAAATTGACACCCTATCGTCAAAACTGAAAGAACTAGAGGAGCAAGATCAAAAAAACTCAAAGTCTAGCAGAAGACAAGAAATAGCTAAGATCAGAGCAGAACTGAAGGAGATAGAAACACAAAAAAACCTTCAAAAAATCAATAAATCCAGGAGCTGGTTTTTTGAAAAGATCAACAAAATAGACAGACCACTAGCCAGATTAATAAAAAAGAAAAGAGAGAATAACCAAATAGATGCAATAAAAAACGATAAAGGGGATATCACCACAGATTCCACAGAAATTCAAACCATCATCAGAGATTATTACAAACAACTCTATGCACACAAACTAATAAACCTGGAAGAAATGGATAAATTCCTGGACACTTGCCTCCTCCCAAGCCTAAACCAGGAAGAAGCCGAAACCCTGAACAGACCCATAACAAGGTCTGAAGTTGAGGCAGCAATTAAGAGATTACCACCCAAAAAAAGCCCAGGTCCAGATGGGTTCACAGCTGAATTCTACCAGACATACAAAGAGGAGCTGGTACCATTTCTTCTGAAACTATTCCAAACAATACAAAAAGAGGGAATTCTTCCCAAATCATTTTATGAGACCAACATCATCCTGATTCCAAAACCCGGCAGAGACTCAACAAGAAAAGAAAACTACAGGCCAATATCTATGATGAACACAGATGCAAAAATCTTCAATAAAATACTGACAAGCCGATTGCAACAGCACATCAAAAAGCTTATCCACCATGATCAAGTAGGCTTCATCCCGGGGATGCAAGGCTGGTTCAACATACGCAAGTCTGTAAACGTAATTCACCACATAAACAGAACCAAAGACAAAAACCACATGATTATCTCAATTGATGCAGAGAAGGCCTTTGACAAAATTCAACAGCCCTTTATGCTAAAAACACTCAATAAGCTAGGTATCAATGGAATGTATCTCAAAATAATAAAAGCTATTTATGACAAACCAAGAGCCAATATCATACTGAATGGGCAAAAACTGGAAGCATTCCCCTTGAAATGTGGCACCAGACAAGGATGCCCTCTCTCACCACTGCTATTCAATATAGTATTAGAAGTTCTAGCCAGAGCAGTCAGGCAAGAAAAAGAAATAAAGGGCATTCAAATAGGAAGGAGGAAGTCAAATTGTCTCTATTTGCAGATGACATGATTGTATATCTAGAAGACCCCATCGTCTCAGCCCCAAACCTCCTGAAACTGATAAGCAAGTTCAGCAAAGTCTCAGGATACAAAATCAATGTGCAAAAATCACATGCATTCCTATACACCAGTAACAGACTTAAAGAGAGCCAAATCAAGAACAAACTTCCATTCACAATTGCCACAAAGAGAATAAAATACCTAGGAATACAACTAACAAGGAATGCAAAGGACCTCTTCAAGGAGAACTACAAGCCACTGCTCAACGAAATAAGAGAGGACACAAACAGATGGAGAAACATCCCATGTTCATGGTTAGGAAGAATCAATATCGTGAAAATGGCCATACTGCCCAAAGTAATTTACAGATTCAATGCTATCCCCATCAAGCTACCAATGACTTTCTTTGCAGAACTGGAAAAAACCACCTTAAACTTCATATGGAACCAAAAGAGAGCCCGCATAGCCAAGTCAATTCTAAGCAAAAAGAACAAAGCGGGGGGCATCACACTACCAGACTTCAAACTATACTACAAGGCTACAGTAATCAAAACAGCATGGTACTGGTACCAAAACAGAGATATAGACCAATGGAACAGAACAGAGGTCTCGGAGGCAACACAACCTTTCTACAACCATCTGATCTTTGACAAACCAGACAAAAACAAGCAATGGGGAAAGGATTCCCTGTTCAATAAATGGTGTTGGGAAAGCTGGCTAGCCACGTGCAGAAAGCAGAAACTGGACCCCTTCCTGACACCTTACACTAAAATTAACTCCAGATGGATTAAAGACTTAAACATAAGACCTAACACCATAAAAACCCTAGAAGAAAATCTAGGCAAAACCATTCAGGGCATAGGTGTAGGCAAGGACTTCATGACCAAAACGCCAAAAGCATTGACAACAAAAGCCAAAATAGACAAATGGGACCTAATCAAACTCCACAGCTTCTGCACAGCAAAAGAAACAATCATTAGAGTGAATCGGCAACCAACAGATTGGGAAAAAATTTTTGCAGTTTACCCATCTGACAAAGGGCTGATATCCAAAATTTACAAAGAACTAAAGCAGATTTACAAGAAAAAAACTAACAAGCCCATTCAAAAGTGGGCAAAGGATATGAACAGACACTTCTCAAAAGAAGACATACGTGAGGCCAACAAACATATGAAAAAATGCTCATCATCACTGGTCATTAGAGAAATGCAAATCAAAACTACACTGAGATACCATCTCACGCCAGTTAGAATGGCAATCATTAAAAAATCTGGAGACAACAGATGCTGGAGAGGATGTGGAGAAATAGGAACACTTTTGCACTGTTGGTGGGAGTGTAAATTAGTTCAACCATTGTGGAAGACAGTGTGGCGATTCCTCAAGGACGTAGAAATAGAAATTCCATTTGACCCAGCAATCCCATTACTGGGTATATATCCAAAGGATTACAAATCGTTCTACTATAAGGACACGTGTACACGAATGTTCATTGCAGCACTGTTTACAATAGCAAAGACCTGGAACCAACCCAAATGCCCATCGACGATAGACTGGATAGGGAAAATGTGGCACATATACACCATGGAATATTATGCAGCCATCAAAAACGATGAGTTTGGGTCCTTTGTAGGGACATGGATGAACCTGGAAACCATCATTCTCAGCAAGCTGACAGAAGACCAGAAGATCAAACACCGCATGTTCTCACTCATAGGCGGGTGTTAAACAATGAGAACACATGGACACAGGGAGGGGAGCACTACACACTGGGGTCAGTTGGGGGGAAATAGGGGAGGGACGGTGAGGGGTGGGAAGCTGGGGAGAGATAGCAAGGGGAGAAATGCCAGATGTAGGTGATGGGGAGGAAGGCAGCAAATCACACTGCCACGTGTGTTCCTATGCAACAATTTTGCATGTTCTTCACATGTACCCCAAAACCTAAAATGCAATAAAATAAATAAATGGGAAAAAAATAAATAAATAAATAAATAAATAAATTTAAAAAAAACAAAACTTTTTGGTGACTTCTAGAGTGGGGTGTTGAATTAGGTAAAAGTAAGATCTTTGGTGTCATCAACCCCACCATAAGTCCCACACAGATGAAATGGAATATTGACCCTTTATGAATACTGATCCACAAGTATTCCAACAAGTGGAAAAATGGTTGAGCCAAATGATCAATAACATTTAAACAAAAATTTAAAAGAACATAACTAGTACAGAGAAAGAAAAAATTAATACCATATGTGTAGAATCATAAGACACTTGCAAGGCTCATTTAAAGGCTTTCAATAATCTTTGCTTATATTTAAAAGGTAAATACTAAGTAGGACTCAAGGTTTGGGGGATTGCAAACAGCAAAAAATCTGCTACATGGTATTTATAGTATTGGAAAGAGAAAGGCTTTGCAGAAAGTGGCTGTGGCTCTTATATTTGTATCCTTAAGGAAGCAGTTTACCTTCTTAATGTATCTGTTTCTTTATCTGTTTAATGGGGATAATAAAATGTACCTGATAAATTTAAAAAAAAAAAATAAAAGAAATTAAAAAACAATATCCTTCATAAATACAGCTTTAAACATCTTTAACAAAACACTGACATATCAGGTTCAAAATTAACAAAAAGAATAACTCATCATAACCAAATGGATTTATCCAAGAAATGCAAGGATAGCTCAGCAACCAAAATTAGTCAATGTAACTCATCATATCAACAGGCTAAATCATTTCAATAGATGCAGAAAAAGCCTTTGACAAGATTCAACATCTATTTATGTTTTTTAAAATCAGCAAACTAGGAATAGCAATGAACTTTCTCAATCTGATAAGTGACATCGCTAAAACTCTGCAGCTAAAATCATACATAATAGTGAAAGACTTTATAGCATCATATTTTATTGGTGAAAGACCAAATGGTGTTTTTCCTACATTTGGATTAAGGCAAAGATATCCACTCTTACCACTTCCATCCAACATTATACTGGAGGCCCTAAAAAGTGTAGAAGAAAAATAAAGGCATATAGATTGGAGAGGAAGAAATTGCCTCTCTTTACTGACAATATGACTATTTTAGGATAAAATCACCGAAAAAATCTATGAAAAACCTGCTAGAAATAAGCGAGTTTGTCAAGGTTGCACAAGACAAGGTTAGTATGAAAAATCAATCTATTGCTATATACTACCAATGGAAACTAGAAATTAATTTTTTTATTATACTTTAGGTTCTGGGGTACATGTGCAGATCATGCAGGGTTATTGCATAGGTGCATACATAACCTGGTGGTTTGCTGCCTCCATTCCCCCTTCATCTATATCCAGGATTTCTCCACACACCCCACCACCTACCACCCACTGTCCCTCCCCAAGCCCGCCCAACTGACCCCAGTGTGTGATGCTCCTCTCCCTGAGTCCACATGTTCTCATTGTTCAAAACCCGCCTATAAGTGAGAACATGTGGTGTTTGATTTTCTGTTCTTGTGTCAGTTTGCTGAGAATGATGGTTTCTAGATTCATCCAAGACCCTACAAAGGACACAAACTCATCGTTTTTTTATGGCTGCATAGTATTCCATGGTGTATATGTGCCACATTTTCTTTTTTTTTTTTTTGGTTTTCAAAGACTCTTTAATAGCATAAAACAAAATGAAGCTCAGATTTACAAATGTGCAGCTTTTAATCCTGTAAAAGCCTCAGATTTACTTATTCTATAATTTTGTCCCTCTTTTCTCCAACTTTGCTTTTCCCAGGTTTTAGAGCTGTACTATTTTTTTAAAATTTATTTTATTGCATTTTAGGTTTGGGGGTACATGTGAATAACATGCAAGATTGTTGCATAGGCACACACTTGGCAGTGTGATGTGCTGCCTTCCTCCCCATCACCCACATCTAGCACTTCTCCCCATGCTATCTCTCCCCAACTCCCCTCCCGCTGCTGTCCCTCCCCTATTTCCCCCCAACTGACCCCAGTGTGTAGTGCTCCCCTCCCGGTGTCCATGTGTTCTCATTGTTCAACACCCACCTATGAGGGAGAACATGCAGTGTTTGATTTTCTGCTCATGTCAGTTTGCTGAGAATGATGGTTTCCAGGTTCATCCATGTCCCTACAAAGGACACGAACTCATCGTTTTTTATGGCTGCATAATATTCCATGGTGTATATGTATGTGCCACATTTTCTTTGTCCAGTCTATCATCGATGGGCATTTGGGCTGGTTCTAGGTCTTTGCCATTGTACACAGTGCCACAATGAACATACGTGTGTGTCTTTATAATAGAACGGTTTATAATCCTTTTGGTATAAAATGCCATTTACAAGCACACCAGAACACATGAAATACTTAGGTATAAATCTTACAAAATATGTACAAGATCTACAGGCTAAATAACACAAAATACAAATGAAAGAAAATCAACTAAATAGAGGATATATCATGTTCATGAGTTGGAAGATTCAATATTGGTAACCTAGCAGTTCTCCCCAAACTAATCTAGTGATTTAACGTAAATCCAATAAAATCCCAGTATGATTTTTATATAAATCAACAATTGATTCTAAAATGTATATGGAAAGGCAAAGGAACTAAAATGGCCAAAACAATTCTGGAAAAGAAGAGCAAAGGTGGAAGATTAACATTACCTGATTTTCACACTTACCGTAAAGTTCTTGGAATCAAATCAGTGCGGTATTGAAGAAAAGATAGACAGGTAGATCAATGGAATAAATAGCCCAGAAATAGATCTACACATATAAGGTGAACTGATTTTGACAAAGGTACAAAGGTAATTTAATGAAGAGAGAACAGTCTTTTCAACAAATGGTGCTGGAACAACTGGATACTACATGCAGAAAAGTAAACCATGATTCATAGCTTCTACCATATACAAAAATTAAAAATCAGGCTGGGCACAGTGGCTCATGCTTGTCATCCCAGTACTTCAGGAGGCTGAGGCAGGCAGATCACCTGAGGCCAGGAGTTCAAGACCAGCCTGGCCAACATGGTGAAACCCCCTCTCTACTAAAAATACAAAATTAGCCAGTCATGGTGATGCATGCCTGTTATCCCAGCTACTCGGAAGGCTGAGGCAGGAGAATCGCTTGAACCCAGGAGGCAGAGGTTACAGTGAGCTGAGATTGTGCCATTGCACTCCAGCCTGGGCAACAAGAGTGAAGCTCAATCTCAAAAATAAAATTAAAAATTGACAACAGACATAAATGTAAGAACTAAAAATATAAAACTACTAGAAGAAAATTTAAGAGAAAATCACTGTCACCTTAGGTTAGGCAACAATTTCTTAGCCACAACACTAAAAGTACAATCCTAGAGAGAAAATTAAGAAATAAGACTTCACCAAAATTTTAAACTTTTTTTTTTTTCTCTGTGAAAGAGGGAAAATATGAACCACGCAGTGGGAGAAATATTTGCAAATCACATGCCTGATAAGGACTTGCATTTAGAATATAATAAAAATTCTGAAAACCCAACAATAATCAAACAACCCAATTTTTTTATTGGGCAAAGGATTTAAACATACATTTCACCAAAGAAGATATACAAATGGCAGGTAAACACATGGAAATATGCCCAACATCATGAATCACTAGGGGAATGCAAATTAAAACCACAATAAGGCCAGGCACAGTGGTTCATGCCTGTAGTCCTAGCACTTTGAAAGGCCAAGGTAGGAGGATCACTTGAGCCCAGAAGTTCGAGGCTAGCCTGGGCAATATGGCAAGCTGTCATTTCTACTAAAATTCAAAATACTTAGCCAGGCATGGTGGCACATGCCTGCAGTCCCAGCTACTTGGGAAGTAGAGGCTGCAGTGAGTCCTGATCGTGCCACTGCACTCCAGCCTGGGCTACCAAAAAAACAAAAACAAACAAACAAAAACCACCACAGTGACATACCACTGCACACCTATTAAAATGACACACAAAAAAAAAACCCTACCTCCCACCCTGCAACAAAAAAAAGCTGACATAGCCACTTTAGACAACAGTTTGGCATTTTCTCATAAAGTGAAACATACCCTTGCCCTATATGACCCAGCAATCCCTCTCCTAGGTATTTACCCAGATGAAATGAAAATCTATGCTTGCAAGAAAACCTGCATGTAAATACGTATAACAGCTTTATTCATAATATCCAAAACGTAGAATCTGTCTAAATGTCTTCCATCTAGGAAATGGATAAGGAAACTGTGGTAAATCTATACTATGATATACCGCTCAGTAATAAAAAGGAATGAACCAGTGACACACACACCAATCTCACATGCATTGCACTATATGAAAAGAGTCAGACTCAAAATGCTACATACTGTATTATTCCAAATACGGTAGTTTTTTAAAAGCAAAACTATAGAAACAAAAAAATCAGTGGGTGGTAGGAGGAAGGGGAAGACTAAACTACCAAGAGGTTCAGGGGAAATGTGGAGGATGATTAATTGATTCTGTATTTTGAATGTGCTGGTGGCTATGCAATCACTTGCACCTATCAAAACTCAGAATTACAAACTAAAAAGGATGAATGCTACTATATGTGAGTTACCTGAATTTTAAGCCATAAAAAAGAAGGATGAGTTCATGTCCTTTGCAGGAATATGGATGAAGCTGTAAACCATCATTCTCAGCAAACTGACACAAGAACAGAAAATCAAACACTGCATGTTCTCACTCATAAGTGGGAGTTGAACAATGAGGACATGGACACAGGGAGGGAAACATCACACACCAGGGCCTGTCCGGGGGTCGGGGGCCAGGGGAGGGATAGCATTACGAGAAATACCTAATGTAGATGACAGGGTGATGGATGCAGCCAACCACCATGGCCCGTGTATACCTATGTAACAAACCTGCACATCCTGCACATGTACCCCAGAACGTAAAATCTAATAAAAACAAAGTGAAAACTAGGAAAACAGCATTAGCCATTTAGAAAGATGTGCAGTCTTGCTCACAAAAGAGAAATGCAAACTAAACTGCCCTGAAATACTATTTTTCGCCTTTCAAATTGGCAAGAGTTCAAAAGTATGATAATATATCCTATGGGAAAGGCTATGGAGATACAGGCATTCACATATATTGCTGGAGATAAGGTATATCCCTATGGAAGTGAATTTGTCAATAATTGGCAAATTTAAATAGATATTTATCCTTTAATTCAGAAATCAATTTCAAAGTGACATTGGTAAAAATACAAAAAGACATGGGCAAGTCTATTAATTGTAACAATCTCTAAAATAGCAAAAGCCTGGAAACAAACCAAATATCCTCAGTAGAAGAGTAGTTGAATACTCCATTGTACATTCACAAGTAAACTATTATACAGCTGCAAAAAGGCATGCTCCTATGTAGTGATGTCCAGGATCCGTTGCTAAGTGAAAAAGGCTAGGCAGAGAAAAACACGTGTGGTATGTTGTCATTTTATCTAAGAAAAGTCAGGGGGTTATAAACATATACAAATATTTTGTATATAAACATATACAAAATATTAAGAACAAATCATAGAAAGGTAAGGCATAAAAATATTTCAGCTGTTTCCTATAAGGGGAGCATTGAAATACTGTGGAGGTGACAGGAATAGAAGTCAGGTTTTGCTGAATATGTGAAACTCTATAAATGCTTTATATAAGAAAATTATAAAGTAACCCCTAAAAATCAAAAGCAGATTTATGTAAATGAACCTAACCAAAACTAACTTATGCCATCTAGTTAGTGACATAAACACAAATAAATTACCCAAATCATTTAACTGAACAACCCTAGTGGGATATATGCTGAGGGCTAAGGAAAAAAAGGCAAAAAATCCTAAACTATTTATGGGGAATGAGAAATTTTGTGGGTGTTGCAAACCAGGATTTTTGGTGTGAAAGAATGGAGGAGGTTAAGTGAAAGTCTGTAATCCTGAATTTCAATTTGAATTGAAAATATCAGTATAAACTCACAATGTATTATATTTTTCTCTAGTTATGTGATTTCTAACTCTGTTCATTGAAAAGGCTTAGAAACAATGACGAAGCCAGTGGCAATGAGCACTCTAGTTCCCAGATCATGGGATTCAACACTACTCTCACTAAAAGAAACCAGGACTCCTTGGAGAAATGGCAGACTCCAAGTCAAGGCAGGAAATGCTGTAAAATGAACAAACATCTTGTCATATGAGAAAGAAAGGCATTTACCAAAACTAGGCTCATGTCAAAAAGGACTCAGGAACCAACCCACAGAGGATTACACTGATCAAACATGGAACAATTTATATGTAAATAAAGAAAATACTGGCAGCAGATTGACCCACATCAAATGTGTTTACACATACATGGTTCATAATTTCTTGGTCACCTTTAGAGGACAATAGGGAACCAAACTGCTATTAAGAAAACTGACAGCCAGGTGCAGTGGTTCATGCCTGTAATCCTAGCATTTTGGGAGGCCGAGGTGGGCAGATCACCTGAGGTCAGGAGTTTGAGACCAGCCTGGCCAACATGGAGAAACCCCATCTCTACTAAAAATACAAAAATTAGCAGGGTCTGGTGGCGGGTGCCTGTAATCCCAGCTACTCGGGAAGCTGAGGCAAGAGAATCACTTGAACCCAGGAGGCAGAGGTTGCAGTTAGCTGAGACCATGCCACTGCACTCCAGCCTAGGAGACAAGAGCAAGACTTCCTCTCAAAAAAAAAAAAAAAAAAGAAAGAAAGAAAAGAAAAGAAAATGGACAAAGGGAAAGAATTAGGCATTTATCTTAGTTTACTGTACTTCAGCATAATCAAATAGGTAAGGAAGGGAAGTTTCTCTTTGTAGAAGTATTCCTGCTAATAAATGAAGAACAAAGAAGGAACAATAGAATTATAATATCAGCATATTTTGTAGCCCCTAACGAATTAATAGAATTAATATATCTAGGTAATAATCATCAATGTCAGCTAATATCACAAAAAAGGAGACAGGTACTGTGTGCTGCCTGATTGAAGTATGCAAAATAACCTGTCAGGAGTTTTTGAAAAGAAGTCTTAATCTCAAATCAAGTTTCTAGATATAACTGCTAATTTACAGGTAATATAGGAATGAGAGGAGCGCATTGATTGATACAGTAAGAATGAAATCATTTGAAGTCTGGTAGTGTGATGACTCCTGCTTTGTTCTTTTTGCTTAGAATTGACTTGGCTATGTGGGCTCTCTTTTGGTTCCATATAAAGTTTAAGGTGGTTTTTTCCAGTTCTGTGAACAAGGTCATTGGTAGCTTGATGGGGATAGTGTTGAATCTGTAAATTACTTTGGGCAGTATGGCCATTTTCACGATATTGATTCTTCCTAACCATGAATGTGGAATGTTTCTCCATCTGTTTGTGTCCTCTATTATTTCGTTGAGCAGTGGTTTGTAGTTCTTCTTGAATAGGTCCTTTAAGTTCCTTGTTAGTTGTATTCCAAGGTATTTTATTCTCTTTTTAGCAATTGTGAATGGCAGTTCATTCTTGATTTGGCTCTCTTTAAGTCTGTTATTGGTATATAGGAATGCTTGTGATTTTTGCACAATGATTTTGTATCCTGAGACTTTGCTGGAGTTGCTTATCAGTTTCAGGAGATTTTGGGCTGAGACGATGGGGTCTTCTAGATATACAATCCTGTCATCTGCAAATAGAGACAATTTGACTCCCTCCTTTTCTATTTGAATACCCTTTATTTCTTTTTCTTGCCTGATTGCTCTGGCTAGAACTTCCAGTACTATATTACAAGACTACAGTAATCAAAACAGCATGGTACTGGTACCAAAACAGAGATATAGACCAATGGAACAGAACAGAGACCTTGGAGGCAACAAAACACATCTACAACCATCCGATCTTTGACAAACCTGACAAAAACAAGCAATGGGGAAAGGATTTCCTGTTTAATAAATCGTGTTGGAAAAACCGGCGAGACATGTGCAGAAAGCAGAAACTGGACCCCTTCCTGACACCTTACACTAAAGTTAACTCCAGATGGATTAAAGACTTAAACATAGACCTAGCACCATAAAAACCCTAAAAGAAAATCTAGGCAAAACCATCTAGGACATAGGCATAGGCAAGGACTTCATGACCAAAACGCCAAAAGCATTGGCAACAAAAGCCAAAATAGACAAATGGGACCTAATCAAACTCCACAGCTTCTGCACAGTGAAAGAAACAGTCATTAGAGTGAATCGGCATCCAACAGAATGGGAAAAAATTTTTGCAGTCTACCCATCTGACAAAGGGCTGATATCCAGAATCTACAAAGCACTAAAACCGTTTTACAAGAAAAAAAGCAAACAATCCCATTCAAAAGTGGGCACAGAATACGAACAAACACTTTACAAAAGAAGACACATATGAGGCCAACAAACATATGAAAAAATGCTCATCATCACTGGTCATTAGAGAAATGCAAATCAAAACTACATTGAGATGCCATCTCACACCAGTTAGAATGGCGATCATTAAAAAATCTGGAGACAACAGGTGCTGGAGAGGATGTGGAGAAATAGGAACACTTTTACACTGTTAGTGAAAGTGTAAATTAGTTCAACCATGGTGGAAGACAGTGTGGCGATTCCTCAAGGACCTAGAATTAGAAATTCCATTTGACCCAGCAATCCCATTACTGGGTATATATCCAAAGGATTGTAAATCATTCTACTATAAGGACACATGCACACTAATGTTCATTGCAGCACAGTTTACAATAGCAAAGACCTGAAACCAACCCAAATGCCCATCGATGACAGACTGGACAGGGAAAATGTGGCACATATACAGCATGGAATATTACACAGCCATCAAAACAATGAGTTCATGTCCTTTGTAGGGACATGGATATAACCTGGAAACCATCATTCTCAGCAAACTGACACAAGAACAGAAAATCAAACAATGCATGTTCTCACTCATAGGTGGGTGTTGAACAATGAGAACACATGGACACAGGGAGGGGAGCATCACACACTGGGGTCTATCGGGGCGAAATAGGGGAGGGACAGCAGGGGGTGAGGAGTTGGGGAGAGATAGCATGGAGAGAAATGCCAGATATAGGTGATGGGGAGGAAGGCAGCAC
This sequence comes from Sapajus apella, assembly GCF_009761245.1. Lineage (NCBI taxonomy): Eukaryota > Metazoa > Chordata > Mammalia > Primates > Cebidae > Sapajus > Sapajus apella. The sequence goes on from NW_022436947.1 coordinate 9,940,024, forward strand.
ATCACACTGCCATGTGTGTACCTATGCAACAATCTTGCATGTTCTTCACATGTACCCCAAAGCCGAAAATGCAAAAAAATAAAATATATATATATAAATGATCACAGATATATTATTGACAAAAAAAAAAAAGAATGAAATCGGCAAAGTCCGGACTGTGGGAAACCACAGAACAAACTATACAGTTCTTTGACAATCACAGCAAAAGAAGAGATGGAAGGGAACCAGAGAGTAAAAGAGACTTCAGGGGCATATGAATGACTTGCAATTAGTGGATGTTTACTGGCTCCTCATCCAAATGAAGAAACCGTACAAGAGAAAAAAAGAACCAGAAAATATCATATTGATAATATCAGTGAATTGTTATGTTGTCATATTTTTTAATAAAGAATTCTTAGAGACACATTCTAAGAAAATAAGAATGAAATGACACAATGTTTTATTTTTCTTTTTCAAAATAATCTGGAAAGACAGAGAAATGAGAGAAAATTATAAATGAAACAAGATTAGCCATGTTGAATCCAAGTATGGGTATATGGGAGTTTGTTATATTTTTAAAAAAGACAAAATAAAGATGGGCTCAATCATCCTGTAAGAAACCCAGAAAGGAGAAAAAATGAAACATAGAAGAAGTAGGGCAAAAACACACAAAATATGAGTTCATATAAATCCAGATATGTCGCTAATTAAAATCATGTGAAATAATTACATATTCCAGTTAAAAAGTAAAATATTACCTGTTAAACTCTATTACAGGCAGTTTTCAAGATGCATCTCTAAAATATAAGGTTACACAAATATCAAAAGAAAAAGAATGAAAAATATGTAGCATACAAATGTTAACCAAAAAAAAAAAAAAAAAAACTATTGCAGGTATACTAATAACAGGCAAAACTAACTGATGATAAAGGATTTCTAGAGAAAAAGTGAATTCCCTTGCAATACAAAAAGTACAATTTATGAGAGAACTATAACAATTTTAGGCTTATATTCATCTAATAACACAAACAATATGAAAAGCAGATTTGATAGATCCAGAAAAAAAATATACAAATATCCAAACATAATTGGGAATTTTAACATGTTTCTTCAGTAACTTAGAATGAGCAAACAAATTAGTAAGAAAAAGAGGTGGGCCACATGCAATGGCTTATGCCTATAATCCCAGCACTTTGGGAGGCCGAGGTGTGCAGATCATTTGAAGTCAGGAGTTTGAGACCAACCTGCCAAACATGGCAAAACCCCGTATCTACTAAAAATACAAAAAAATTAGCCAGGTGTGGTGGCACACGGGAGACTGAGACACAGCTTGAACCTGGGAGGCAGAGGTTGCAGTGAACCAAGATCGCACCACTGCACTCCAGCCTGGGCAACAGAGCGAGACTCCAGCTCCCAAAAAAAAAAAAAAAAATCCATTTTCAAACATATATGGAACATTTATAAAAACTGATAATTTAAGTATGATAAAGTAGATTTGTATAATTTTCAAAATATTGAAATACTATAGCACGTATTCATTGATTAAAATGTAGTTAATCCCAGCCTGGACAACATGGGGAAACTTCATCTCTACAGAAACTTAGCTGGGCATGGTGGTGCACACCTGTGGTCCCAGCTACTCAGGAGGCTGAGGTGGGAGGATCACCTGAGCCCAGAAGGCAGAGGTTGCAGTGAGCTGAGATTGCACCACTACAATCTAGTCTGGGCAACATAGTAAGACCCTGCCCCCTAAAAAAAGCGATTAAGCCAGGAGTCAATATAAAACAAGTATAACTAGAAAAATGCTAAATGTTTGGAAATTAAGAAGCAAAGTTCTAAATAATCTGTAGGTCAAAAAGAAATTATTACATAAATTAGAAAATATTTTGAAATGAAATAATTTGAAATGAAAATATTTTTACACTGAGAACACTGCATGTTAAAACTTCAGTAACTGTGCCAGAGGAATGTTTATATTCTTATTTTTTTTTTTTTTTTTTTTCCTGAGACGGAGTTTCGCTCTTGTTACCCAGGCTGGAGTGCAATGGCGCGATCTCGGCTCACCGCAACCTCCGCCTCCCGGGTTCAGGCAATTCTCCTGCCCCAGCCTCCTGAGTCGCTGGGATTACAGGCACACGCCACCATGCCCAGCTAATTTTTTGTATTTTTAGTAGAGATGGGGTTTCACCACTGTTGACCAGGATGGTCTCAATCTCTTGACCTTGTGATCCACCCGCCTCAGCCTCCCAAAGTGCTGGGATTACAGGCTTGAGCCACCGCGCCCGGCTAGGAATGTTTATATTCTTAAATGCATATATTAGATAGTAAGAAAGGATGAAACTTTATAACCACAAAATTGAAAGCCTAAATAAAATGGCCACTTGCCTAGCAAAACCTAGAAAAACTGACCAAGAAAAACAGAATCTACACTAATCATTAAAGTAATTAAGTCAGTAGCTAAAACTCATTTGCAGGAAGAGGAAGAGGAGAGGGCTCCCTGGGCCATATCATCTTACAAACATATTCTACCCTAACCTCAAGAAAAAAATGCAATCTTATTCAAATTGCTTCAGAAAAGAAAAAAAGGAAGAAAATACATCAATGTATGAAGCTTTAAATTTTTTTATTCCAAAATCAGACAAGGATAGTATAAGAAAAAACATTTCAGGCCAACCTCATTTATGAAAAATAGATGTAAAAAATGTTAAACAAAAATTTTTGACAAACAGAATCAAATCACGTTTAAAATAATAATACTATAATTAAGGCCATGTAAGATTTATCTCACAAGGGCAAGGAAAGTTTAATACCAGAATACCTACTCACACAAGAAATCACATTAACAGAAGAAGATAGAAAAACTACATCATTAACTCAGTAGAGACAATCTTTTGCTTAAAAATGCATTAGAAACTTATTAATCTAGAAATAGGAGGGATCTTCTTAATAGCTACCAAAACCTTATACTTATAGTGAAATAGAAGTATTTATTTTTAAAATCAGGAACAAGGTAAGGATACTAATCTCATTGTTCTATTCAGCATTTTACTTGAAGTATAAAAGTGTAATTATTCCAAAATAATATGATGTCTACCTAGAAGGCCCAAGATGATTTTTTAAATTAATTAAAATTTATAAGAGAATTTAACAAACTTGTGAAATGAAAAATTATTATACAATATTTAATTATAATCTATATACCACTATCAAAATTAGAACATTTAATTTTTATAAATGTAATTTACAATAGCAAATCAAATTAGAAAGTTTCTAAGAATAACAATAGGTATGCAAGATCCTTATTGATAAATTATTAAATACTTTTTAATGTCCTTTAAAAAAAGAAATTAATAAATACAGTGCAACGGCACAATTATGGCTCTCTGCAGCCTCAACCTTCTGGGGCTCAAGTTATCCTCCCACATCAGCACCCTCCAAACCCCTATATCCCTTCCCCTTATACCCTTTCTACTAGCTGTGACTGCAGTCATGAGCCACCATGCCCAGCAAATTTTTTTTTAAGAGACAGGGTCTCACTATATTGCCCAGGCTGAAATCAAACTCCTGGGCTTAAGCAATCCTCCTGCCTCAGCCTCCCAAACTGCTGAGATTACTGGTGTGAGCCACAGTGCCTGGCCTGTAATCTCATTTCATACCTATTTGATTGACAAAAAATTTGACACTACCAGATCCTGGCAATGATACAGTGCAAGAGGAATTCCATATGGTGCTCGGAAAACACACTTTGGAGAGAAATTAACATGTAATCCATATCTGGAGTAATTCCACTCCAAAATATGTATCCTAAAAACTCTTCTACACATGGTCAAGAAGTGTATAAAAGTGACTATTGCAGCATTGTGTATAATAGTAAAAAACTGGAAATACCCTAAATGTCCATCAAAGAAATGCTGGACGACGTGGCTCATGCCTGTAATCCCAGCACTTTGGGAGGCTGAGGCAGGCAGATCACTTGAGGTCAGGAGTTCAAGACCAGCCTGGCCAATGTGGTAAAATCCCAGCCCTGCTAAAAAATACAAAAAAAAATTAGCCAGGCATGGCAGTGCACATCTGTTATCCCAGTGAATCAGTAAGCTGAGACAGGAGAATAGTTTGAAACCAGGAGGCAGTGGTTGCAGGAAGCCAAGATCACGCCACTGCACTCCAGACTGAGCAACAGAGCTAGATTCCGTCAGAAAGAAAAAGAAAGAAATAGAGAAAGAGGAAAGGGATGGAAGGGGAAGAGAGGGGAGGGGAGAGGAGGGGAAGGGGAAGGGGAAGGGGAAGGAAAGAGGAGGGGAATGAAGGGAAGAGAAAGGAAAGGGAAGGGAAAGAAAGGGTATGGTGGCTCACTCCTGTAATCCCAGAACTTTGGGAGGCCAAGGCAGGTGAATCACCTGAGGTCAGGAGTTCCAAACCAGCCTGGTAATATGGTGAAACCCCATTTCTACTAAAAATACAAAAATTAGCCTGGTGTGGTGGCGGGCTCCTGTAGTCCCAGTTACATGGGAGGCTGAGGCAGGAAAATCGCTTGAGCCTGGGACGCAGAGGTTGTAGTGAGTCAAGATTGCATCACTGCACTCCAGCCTGGGTGACAGAGCAAGACTCCATCTCAAACAAGAACAAAAAATGTATAATTGTGGCCAAATAAATTAAATAGAATACTACACCACCATGAAAAGGATTAAATAAAAGCTGTGTGTGTCAGTTTGACAAATCTCTAAAAATTATTTGAGTGAAAAAGGCAAATTACAGAAGGGTAAGTACAACTTGATAGCACAATACTATTTTTATAGTTTTGAAGTGTATAAAACAATACTACCCATTATTTAAGGATACGTATATAGTGGAAGTATAAATCTGAGAATGATAAACACCAAAATTAGAATCGTAGTGACTCCAGAGCAGTGGACAGAAGACAGGGAATGTGATGGAAGGACATGCAGCAAGGGTACACAGGGAACGTTCTCATTTTTTTCTTGTGTTAGATGGTGGACATGGCGTTCCTTTGTACTTGGTATCTTTTGGTATGGCTGAAATTCTTTTTAACTTTTTATTTTGAAATAATAACTGATTCACAGGAAGTTGCAAACATAGTACAGAGAGGTCCCCTGTGTCCTTCACCCAGTTTCCCTTGATTATTGTGTGTTACATAATTATGTACAATATCAAAACAAGATATTGACATTGGTATACATCAGTGTACAGTTCGTATCAATGTGCCACATGTGTAGATTCATGTAACTCCACCGCACTCAAGATACAGCACTACAGTCTGGGCAACATAGTGAGACTTTGTCTCTACAAAAAATAAACAACATTTGGCCAGGCACGGTGGTGTGCGCCTGTAGTCCCAGCACTTTGGGAGGCCAAGGTGGGTGGATTGCTTAAGTCCAGGAGTGCCAGATCACCCTGGGCAACATGGCAAAACCCCAACTCTGCAAAAAAATACAAAAATTAGCCAAGTGTGGTAGTGTGCACTTGTGGTCCTAGACACTTGGGAGGCTGAGGTGGGAGGATCACCTGAGCCTGAGAGGTCAAGACTGTAGTGAGCCATGATCCTGCCACTGTACTCCATCCAGCCTAGGTGACAGAGAGAGTCTCTGTCTCAAAAAATAAATAAACAAAATTAACCAGGTACAGTGGCATATGCCTGTTGTCCCATCTAGCTTTTCAGGAGGCTGAGATGGGACATCCCTTGAGCCTAGGAGGTCAAGGGTGCAGTGAGCCATGATCAAGCCAACACACTCCAGGCTGGGTGACAGAGCAAGAGCCAGTCTTTAAAAAAGAAAAAGCACTAAAATATTCCTAATGCTATCCCTTTAGAATTACACCTTCCCTCCCGTGTCCCCCACCATCCCTAACCTCTGTCAACCACTAATTTGTTGCCAATGTATACTTCCCTCACTTTGAAATTTTATGTAAACATAATGATACAATATACATCATTTTAAGATTGGCCTTTTTCACTCAGAATAATAATGCCCTTTAGAACCACCCAAGTTGTTCCATGTACGAATAATTCCTTTTCATTTCTGAGTAGTATTTCTTGTAATAGATGTACCACCATTTATTTAACCATTAGACTATGTAGAACATTTTGGTTGTTTCCAACTTTGGGACTATTACAAACAAAGCTGCTATGGACAACCATATAGAGAATTTATGTGAGCACAATTTTTTTATTTCTATTGGACAAATGCCTAGTAGTATAATTTCTAGGATATATGGTAAGTATATGGTTTTTATTGCAAAGAAATCGATCAATTATTTTCCAGAGTGGCTATACCATTTTCCTTTCCTATCAGCAGTATATGAGAGATCCTGTTTCTCCACATCCTCACCAGCATTTGGTATTGTTATTATTTTTTTATTTTAGCTGTTCTGAGGAGTGTGTAGGGATATCTCATCATGATCCTAATTGCATTTGCCTGACAACTAGTGATTTCCTGACAACCAGTGTATACTTCATGTGTCTATCTTTGGTGAAATGTCACTCTGTGTCTTTTGCTTATTTATTGTTTTTGTTTGTTTGTTTGTTTGTTTTTTAGTGTTGAGTTTTGAGATTCCATATATTCTAGATATGAGTTCTTTATCAGATATATGGTTTGCAAATATTTTCTTCCAGACTGCAGCTTGTCTTTTCATTCCCTTAAACAAGGTCTTACCCACTGTAAAATATTTTTATTTTAATGAAGCTCTATTTTTCAATTTTTGATTTTTTTTATGGATAGTGCTTTTGTTATCATTTCTAAGACATCTGGAGGTCCCTTATTTTCTTTTAAAAGTTTTATGATTTTATAGTTTACATTTAAATCTAGAATCCATTTTATCTAATTTTTATAAGGTATAAGGTTATAAAGTTAAGTCAAGCTATTTTAGGTTTTTGGTAATGTTTTTTGGGTTGCATCTTTGTTTTTTTGGCTTGTTTATTTGTTTCACTCCTAGATATCTAGTTGCTCTTGCGCTATATATTGAAAAAACTGTACTTTTCCATTGAATTACTTTTGTATTTTTTTCAGAAATCAGTTGGCATGCAGGGTAGAAAGAAAGAAATTAAACTGTCCCTATTTGCAAATGACATGATTACCCATGCAGAAAATCCCAAGGAATTTACAACAAACACTCCTAGAGCTAGTAAATGAGTTCAGCAAGGTCACAAAATACAGTATCAACATACAAAAATCAATTACGTTTCCATATCCTACCAATGAACACATGGAAACAAAAATTAAAATTACAATGCCACTTATAATTGCTCAAAAATAAATAAAATATTTAGGTAAAAATCTAGCTCTTTCTACCGTCTTTCTGTGCTGCCACAATGGTGTGCACGAATGCCCTGGCTGATGCTCTCAAAAGCATCAACAATGCTGTAGAAGCAAATGCTAGGTTCTTATTAGGCCATGCTCCAAAGTCACTGCCCAGTTTCTAACTGTGATGGCAAAGCATGGTCACATTGGTGAATTTGAAATCATTGATGATCACAGAGCTGGGAAAATTGTTGTGAACCTCAGAAGCAGACTAAATGTGGAGTAATCAGCCCCAAATTTGACATCCACCTCAAAAATCCAGAAAAGCCACAGAATAATCTCCTCCCATCCTGCCAGTTCAGTTTTATTGTACTGACAACCTCAGCTGGCATTATGGACCATGAAGAAGGAAGCTGAGAACACACAGGAGGGAAAATCCTGCATTTTTTTTTTTTTTGAGATGTAATACAAATTGACAAAATGCCTCAGGGACAGAAAAAAAATCTGAAAAAAAACTAACACATACAGAAGTATGTTGAAAACTGCAAAACACTAATGAAAGAAATCAAATATCTAATTAAAATGAGAGACATACTATGTTCGTGGATTGGAAAACTCAGCATAGTAAAGATGTCAATTCTCCCCAAATTTACATACAGGTTTGATGCAATTGCTGTCAAAATCCTGGCAAAAAAAATTTGTCAATGTTTTATACTCTTTTTTTTTTTTTTTTTTTTTGAGATGGGGCCTCACTCTGTCACCTAGACTGGAGTACAGTGGCGTGATCTCAGCTCACTGCAACTTCCACCTCCCAGTTCAAGCGATTCTCCTGCCTCAGCCTCCTGAATAGCTGGGTTACAGGTACTCACTACCACACCCAGCTAATTTTTTTTTTTTTTTTGAGACGGAGTTTTGCTCTTGTTACCCAGGCTGGAGTGCAATGGCGCGATCTCGGCTCACGGCAACCTCCGCCTCCTGGGTTCAGGCAATTCTCCTGCCTCAGCCTCCTGAGCAGCTGGGATTACAGGCACGCACCACCATGCCTAGCTAATTTTTTGGGTTTTTAGTAGAGACGGGGTTTCACCATGTTGACCAGGATGGTCTCGATCTCTTGACCTCGGGATCCACCTGCCTCGGCCTCCCAAAGTGCTGGGATTACAGGCGTGAGCCACCATACCCAGCAATGTTTCACAATCTTAAAAAAAATTCTTAAATCAGTGTTTATTGATTTCAACTGAAAGAATGTATGTCTGTCTGTATGTATGTGCATGTATGTGTATGTAAGTGTGGGATTAAGACTTAATTCAATTCAGTGAAATAAAACCCCATCACTGGGCTTGGCCATTCACGGGAGGCAAAGAAGTCAAAAATCTCTTCTGCTCATTATGTTCATCTTATATGAGATACAAAATAAAATCATCTGTAAAACGAAGAAGTATGTGGATCATTATATATTACATCTTGTGTCCAGAAACGCTTTTACTTTGCCTTTTCTTCCTTCACCCTTATCTGAGACCCGCATGGGAGCTATGTCTTTCCCTTGCAGCTGCCTCTCAGAACAAAGCTGAGCTCAGATGAGGTCTTCAAGAAATACCAGAACTGACTCCTAAATCTAGTCACTTTTTCCTTCACTTTCCTCTTGTCCTCTTCCAAACTAAGAGAGATCCAATGTCTACTTGGGTCATTTGAGATCCACACAGTGTTCTTCCCTTCATCTTACCCAGCCAGGAATGCTATTGATCCTTTTGTCTTCTTCAACAGTTGTTCTCTGCTCCACGTTACCAGCAGCCCACAAGTATCCTAGTCTGATTATGGAACACTCATTGATATTCACCACAGGTACCCTTGTGGGTTTCTTCTAGACACGCAGATGTGCCTAGACTTCCATGAATGTCAGTACTGAGAAAAGCAGGCTAAAAATCAGTCATGAGTCAATGAGGAGGGCACAGAGCTCTGAGGTAGGACCTGAGCTATGGGGCTGAGGGGGCATCTGGAGTGTTTGACTGTGGTGACTCACAAATCAGTGTGACAGAAGATTCTATGAGCAAGTCAAATTCCATTCAACAACTGCTCTTAGTAATGATTGGAAATTTTGTTGGTTGATAATCCAAATATAACTCACAGACTTAATTTTACACATTTCAATCCAGAAGTCTGGATGCTGTGTGAGCCAAACCATGAGTTCCACTGCTCTGCTAGCTTCACGGCAACTTGAAACACTCTACAATTGTTCATATGGTACTCGTGGCCAAAACACTGGCTCTGGCTTCACAGCCAGTGGTGGATAGGATAAATTGTAATTAACAAATCAATGAGTATTTACTGCCTGAGCACCCTCTGAGTGCCAGGTTCTGCACTAAGCACATTGGTAGACAAAAAGGCAAACAAGTTATGGCCTCTCCTCTCCGAGATCTTACAATCTAATGGTAGGAAAACAAGGAGCTATCACATACGAAACAATTGGCAATGTCTTAAGTAATATGCTGATGTCTACATTCTGTAGGTAAGTTGCAAGGAGAGTGATCAGAATAAATGGCAATGTCAGGGAAGATTTCATGGACAGGGCAAGATTTTCACTGCAAATTTCAGATCACTGGTGATTGGGTGGGTGGCAAGGAGAAGAGAAGCTGTTTGAAGCAGAAGGAACTTATTGGCCCCACAAAGACAGGAAGCAGTCTAGCTAGCTGCTGTGCTCACTTCCAGAGCTACTTTGAGTGTCCCTTCCACAGTAACTAGGAAGCATATGGAGATGACAGCCACCCCAGCTGATCCAGATAGATCCTCAGCTCACTAGTTCTCCCTAGAACTTAAGGGGACCAGTTGCTGATACTTCAGAAAAACGCAATTTAATGAAAGAAGCATAGAGTTGGGGATAGGGCCAACTCAAGTTCATTGCTTAGATGACCTCAAGCAAGCTACGTTTCCTCTCTAAGCTTTAGTCTTTTTATGTGGTAAATTAGACTAATAATGGTACCAAACTCACAGGATTGTTGTGAAGAATAAATAATGCATGCACACTGCCTGGAACACAATATATGCTTCATTAAAAAAGTAACCCTTGTCATAGTTTTATACAGTCAGTATTTGTGTAGATTTATCCATATGGGTGCCCATTTCTTCCTGCATCCTTATGCTTCTACCTGGGATCTTTTTCCTACTGTCTGGAAATTTTTTTAGTATTTCCTTTGGGGTAGGTCTGCTATTTTAAAAATTTCCCATTTTTGTTTGCCCAAAATGCTTTATTTCACCTTCACTTTCCATCTTCAATTAATGGGTATAGAACTCTAGGTTGGCAAATATTTTCTTTCAGCACTTTGAAAATATCATTACATTGTTTTCTGGGTTCTAGCATTTCTAGTGAGAAGCCAGCTATTGAAAGTAATGAATTGCTGTTTGTTTGAAAGTAATGAATATTTTCTCCTCTTTGGATGGTTTTAATATTTATCTGTTTCCCTTTTGTCTCAGGCCATTTTAGTAAGATGGGCCTAGGTATGTAGTTTTATTTGTGTTTACCCTGCTTGAGGTTCATGGTGCTTAATAAGCTCATGGTTTGATTTTTTGTCACTTTTGTAAAATTCTTAGTCATTATTTTTTTCAAATATTGTTTCTGCTCTCTTCTCTGTCTCCTCTTTTTCTGGGATTCCCATTGCACAAATATATGATAGACCTTTTCACCATGTCCCTTCTATCTCTTATATATCTTTCTGAATTTTCCATCTTTTTCTTTAGTCTGGATATTTTCTTCTGTCTTCAAGCTCCCTATTCTTTTCATGTGTGTTAAATCTGTTGTTAAACTCATATTGCGCTGCATTTTTTCAGTTCTAGAATTTTTGGTTTGTTCATGGGTTCCAGTTCTCTCTTCTCTACCTTATTTTACTTCCTGAGTATATTAATTATTTATTTTAAAGTCCATTTCTGATCATTCTAAACTCTGTATCTACTGTGGGTTTATTTTTACTATCTGTTTTTTCTCTACCTTTTTTATAACATGGTCTTCTTTCTGGAGATAATTCACATACCTGAGACCCAATGACATCACGATTATTTTCCAAACTATGTCCTTAACTCCACCTGCCATTCCACCTACTTTTCTGAATTTTATTCTCTCAATCCCTTTCCCTATCACATGATGCTTTTACAGAATTCTAGCAAGTTTATATTATGGTCCTTTAAACATAGAATTCCAATGCAATACTTACTTTCTCACAGCATCCAAAATGGCATTTGAGGATTTCGTGAATCAAGCTTAACCTTCCTACCCTGCCTCTCACACATCCTACAATCCTGCAAAGTTGAACTAGCCACTATTGCTTGTTGCCCTGTATTTAGTTGCTCACTTGTTCCCTGTTTTTCTACCTCAGTGCACATTTCAGAGTTATTTCCAGCACGTGGAATGTCCCTTCTCTTGTATCTGCTTATCCAAATTTTAGCATCTAAGTCCCAGATTAAACAACATCCCCCAAAAAAGGAAACCCTGGATCTTCAGAGTTTGTATTAATCTCATCCTTCTCTGAGCACCCAAGCCTGCTATCTGAATGTTGTTTATGTCCTCAGGTCTCATTTCTGCCAGCAGCTACCTATGGTGAGAGGCAGCTATTGTTCCGCTCTTCTTCTAAAGATCCTTTCTCCCTTCTAGGGGCATGGTTATATGTTCACCTGACTTTCCATTTAGGAACCACCCCTTTTCACTCTCAGACTGGATGTTTCTAGCAAAACTAACTCCCATCCCTGGCTCCAGGGCCAGGGATTGGTTCAGGGCTGGGACAACAAAACCTGGGAGCCTTAGCCATGAAACTTGTGCAGGAATGTGGGGATTCAAAGTTGAAAGGATGTTATACTATATCTTTTTCTACCTAAAACACTGCAAAGTCGGCCAGGCACAGTGGCTCACGCCTGTAATCCCGACACGTTGGGAGGCTGAGGCGGGCAGATCACAAGGTCAACAGTTCAAGACCAGCCTGGCCAACATGGGGAAACCCTGTCTTTACTAAAAATACAAAAATTAGCCGGGTGTGGTGGTGGGTGCCTGTAATCCTAGTTATTCAGGAGGCTGAGGCAGGAGAATCACTTGAACCTGAGAGGCAGAGGTTGCAGTGAGCCGAGATGGTGCCACCGCACTCTAGCCTGGGCATCAGAGTGAGACTCTATCTAAAACAAACAAACAAAAAACACTGCAAAAGGTCCCATGTCACTTAGAAGAGAAGCCTAAAAAGTCTGTATAGATCTTGTGCTCCACCTCTCAACCACTTCTTTGACCTTTAACCCTATTATTCTTCTCCTCATCTACTCCACTTCAGCCACACTGGCCATATTGATATTCCTGAGACATGCCAGGCGCAACCCCGCCTTAATGCCTTTGCTCTATCTGCCTGGACCAGCTTTCCTCAGACGCCCACGTGACTAACTCCAAATAGAGACTTGAAGAAGTCTCTCTGCAAATCTCCCTTTCTCCGCAAGACTTCCCCTGAATGCCTTTTTTAAGGCTGGCACTCACCATCACCACCTCGGTACTCCTAATGCCCTTTAAATTCTGCTCTGCTCTCTCTTTTTTCCAAATCACTTCCTCCTTCCCATGTATTCTTTAATTTGCTTATTCATACATTTACTTATGCAAACATCTAGTGTAAACACACACTAGGATCTAAGCTAGCCAAGGGCAGGGATCTTTGTCGCTTTGTTGACTAGGATCTCTCAAGCCCTAGAACAGTCCGTGCTCACAGAATGACCGCATCCATCTCCATCAGCTGTGGTAGCACTTGGAATTACCCCTTGTTTCTGTAAGCAGTATCCCTGCACCCCACCTTTTGTTTGGTTACTTGAAAGATGTTGATGCTCAGCTAGAGTGAGTGTCCTGAGAAACTTTCACCTTCACAGGCTGCTGTGGCCCCAGCTCACTTTTGCTCTCATGGGCAGGGACACCTCTTGCCCTAAAGCATCCCCTTCCCACCCTCAACACTTTAGGAGAAATTCTATTAATCAGGCAAATGGAAATCATGGACTTCCACTGGACTCTGGGAAATTGAGATTGAGCTAAACAGAAACTCTAGGTAAAATAAATCTATTGACGGCAGTAAAATAAATCTGGGAACACAGTAAATCATAGCAAGCGTAAATGTGGTTCAAATGACCTCCTGATGTCAAAATGTAAATGTTAACCAAAAATGTCACGCTTTTGCACTTTGTAGGTCATTTTCATGTCTATATTTCATATTATCTTCAAAACAACCCTAAGAAATAAATCATGCCCATCTTTAGAGATAAGGAACCCAGGGAGAAGGGAAGAGGCAAACAGAGCGATTCGGCCATGTGGTGAGCCTGGAACCCAGGTTCTGCTGTCATAGAACAATGTTTTCTGCTGGATGTTTGAAGCCTAGGGCTGTGCAGCAGTGCACCCAGGGTCTTAAGGCCACAGTGCAGATGTGATGCGTCTCCCCAACTCACCGATTCTATCCCAACGTTCACAGACATGAAAAATGTTATCCTTGCCAGCGCGGTGGCAAATTTCCATCCCTGTAGAAGTCAGCTAAGAGCCCTGTAGCACACTTCCATCACCTCTGCGGAGCCTGACATTAACCAGGTGTGTGGTTTTGGGCAAATTACTTAATGCCTCTTAATGTCCCTAATTTTTTTCACCTGTAAAGTGGAGTAATAATGCCTTCCTCATAAGTTTGTTCTTATGAAGATTAAATTAAGATACATAAGAGAAATCCCCAAAACAGAGCCTGAGACAGAAAAAAAGAAGAATGAAAACATTCATTTTCTTATCATTATTATGTTAGAATATTTTCTTAAAAAAAATATGGAACCCAAGAAGAAATCATCTCATTAAAGTCCGAAGATCTCAATGTGTTCAGTTTAAGGTTTCACTTGAGAAGCAAGAACTGGAAAAGATTTGGAGGACAGAAATTGCAAGAATGATCAGGGATTAAAAAGCAGAATGGTTGAGGAAAGGTTAAAGGATTCAGATTTTCTTTAAACTTGAGGAGGAAAGACCTGAAACAGACTTCAAAACAACCTCTGCAAAATAAAGAAAAGGGCCCAGCTGTTGCTGATCTCCAGCAGAATAGAAGGGAACACCACCTTGGCCTGGTTGGGGCTGAGGGTGGGGGGCTTGCGTTAGGCCTCAGAGGAATCCGTGTGGCTACTGGGAATGTTAGAACTACCGAGAGGAAAGTGGAGCCCATTTCCCTGCAAATTTCCTTGGAGGTTCTAAAAAACCAATCCAGGCACATGGATGAGGACAAGCTGATCTTTAAGCAGAAAGTTTGGTCATCATGCCGGGCACAGTGGCTCATGCCTATAATCCCAGCACTTTGGGAGGCCAAGGTGGGTGACTCACAAGGTCAAGAGAGCCAGACCATCCTGGCTAACACAGTGAAACCCCGTCTCTACTAAAAATACAAAAATTAGCTGAGCGCGGTGGCGGGCACCTGCAGTCCCAGCTACTCAGGTCCCTGAGACCAGAGAATCACTTGAACCCAGGAGGCAGAGGTTGCAGTGAGCTGAGATTGCTCCACTGCTCTCCATCCTGGACACAGAGCAAAACTCCATGAAAAGAAAGAAAGAGAGCAAGAGAGCGAGAAGGAAGGAGGGAAGGAAGGGAAGGAGGGAGGGAAGGAGGGAAGGAGGGAAGGAAGGGAGGGAGGGAGGGAAGGAAGGGAGGAAGGGAGGAAAGGGAGGGAGGGAGGAAGAGGGAAGGAGGGAGGGAGGGACGAAAGAAGGGAGAAAGAAAGGAAGGAAGGAAGAGAGGGAGGGAGGGAGGAAAGAAGGGAGGAAGGAAGGAAGGAAGTCTGGCTATCTATGTAGTTGGTTTGCTGCACCATGAGTCGCAATTTCCTGCACTATCTTCTCCTCTGAGCCTGCCTGGCTGCTCCACGTTTCTGTTTTACTTCTTACTTTGCACAAAAGTATTTATGATTCCTACCAGGGGATAAATGCTACCTGGAAGGCTTTCTCCTGGGAAGGAGGCATCAGCACTCTCTAACACCATAACTCCTTCAACAAGCTCTTGTCAGTCAAGAGAACACTCAGGAAAGGGACACAAAACGAGTGTTGTTGTTTTGAGACGGAGCTTTGCACTGTTGCTTGGGCTGGAGTGCAGTGAAATGATCTGGCTCACTGCAACCTCCGCCTCCTGGGTTCAGGCAATTCTCCTGCCTCAGCCTCCTGAGGAGCCCGCCACCATGCCCAGCTAATTTTCTTGTATTTTTAGTACAGACAGGTTTTCACTATGTTGGCCAGGCTGGTCTCGAACTCCTGACCTCGTGATCCACCTGCCTTGGCCTCCCAAAGTGCTGAGATTACAGGCATGAGCCACCACATCCAGCCACAAGCACGCTGTAAAGCCCAGACCAGAGGAAGGCAGGGACACTGCCCAGCTGAAGATGACAAGGGGAGGGTGTGCTCAGGGTGCAAGGAACAGGCTGGTGGCATTGGAGGGGCCCCAGCTTGGAGCAGAAAGACAAAAGGTAATTCCTCACCATCCTCTGGTCACCCTGCTTGAAAGTGGCTCTGTCCTCTCAAGTGGGAGCCCCCTGCAGGCAGGGACTTTTTCATGTTGATGACTTTATTCCCAGGACCTAGAAGGGCACATGGTCCCGTCCCAGGCACATAGACAGGTCAGGGACACACAGACATTGGGCCTGCCCCACATCCACTGCAGGCACTTGGCCAGCCGTGCAGCTGCAGCTGTGACCTCAAGGTCCCTGGGGACCTGATCCAAGGCTAAGACTTCCAGACCTGAACTTAAGACCGCCTTGTCCTCCCTCCGCCTCTCTTCTCAGTCCCATTCCCCCAGCCGTCCTTCTGGTTTTCCCACTGCCTCTTCCCCAAGATGTGCCTGCCCCTCCTGTTTCCGTCTCTTTCCCTCTCCCAATCTGTCCCATCCCTTCCCCCAATGCTGGCCTGCCCCATCCACCTCGTCTCTTCCCCAATCTGTCCTGCCTTCTGTCCACCTCTGCCCTCTTCTTCCCCTCTGCCACAGCTCTGTTCCCGGCCAGTTCTGCTTTGCCACATGTCCCCACTCAGCCCCCAGTGCTGGTCCTCCATCCTCTGGCTCCGTCCTACTCTCCCCTCTGTCTGTATCCACATGTGGACCCATCACTGCTTCTCTTTAGGAGGGAGGAGTGGCCAGGCACGGTGGCTCACGCCTGTAATCCCAGCACTTTGCGAGGCTGAGGCGGGCGGATCCCCTGATGTCAGGAGTTCGAGGCCAGCATGGCCAACATGGCAAAACCCCATCTCTACTAAAAATACCAAAAAAAAAAAAAAAAAAAAAAAAAAAAAAAATTTGGCTGGGCGTGGTGGCTCACACCTGTAATCCAAGCACTTTGGGAGGCTGAGGCAGGAGGATCCCCTGAGGTTGGGAGTTCGAGGCCAGCCTGACCAACATGGAGAAACCCTGTCTCTACTAAAAACACAAAAAAAATTAGCCAGGCATTGTGGAGGGCACCTGTAATCCCTACTACTTGGGAGGCTGAGGCAGGAGAATCACTTGAACTTGGAAGGTGGAAGTTGCTGTGAGCCGAGATGGCACCACTGCACTCCAGCCTGGGTGACAGAGCAAGACTCCATCTCAAAAAAAAAAAAAAAAATTAGCCAGGCACTGTGGAGGGCATCTGTAATCCCTACTACTCAGGAGGCTGAGGCAGAAGAATCACTTGAACCTCGAAGGCAGAGGTTACAGTGAGCCGAGATGGCACCACTGCACTCCAGTATGGGCAACAGAGTGAAACTCCATCACCAAACAGAAATAAATTTTTTAAAATAAAATGGAAGGGAGGAGTGAGACTATTCCTAGGGCCCTGAAATGGGATGCCACACCCCCTCCCTAAGTGAGGGAGAGAGAACACACATCTGGTACATAGTAGAGGCTGGAGAGTGGGTGATGAACCAGAGAGTGAATGAATGAACGCTGTAGAATGAACACTGTAATAACGGGAGAGAACAGAACACTGACATCCTCCCCGGAGGACTTTCGGCAGCATTGAGTGCTTCTCAGGTGTGAGTAAACACTGTGTGCAATCCCTGCTTTCTGGGAAGAGGGATCCTTTGAGAGACAGCCTGCATCACCCAGGAAACAGAGTGACCTCCAAGGCTCAGGACAGGACTGGCCATAGTTTCAGATGGCAGAGAGAACAGCGGTGCTGAGGGGCTCCACCCCACCGTGAGGCCCCCCCTCAAAAACTCCCTCTAGGCAAAAAACAATAACAGAAACCTGAACTGCAGGTGAGTTTATCTTTCCTCCAGGGGTTGCAAGTCCCTGGAGACACCGAGGCCACATCCTTTCCGGTTGCGGGCACCATCCTGCTACATCACCCTGCGACACTGCCAGATGCTGATGGGGGTACCCATCACTGTGAATGGAACCTGTCACCACACTTCAGTGTCAATTCAGTGGTGCCGACAGCCATGTCCTGAGGTCATCAGGAATCCAGGAAGGAGAAACGGCCGAGAGCAGCGCAGGGGCTTCCAAAAGCTAGAGCAGCTGGCAGCCTGGGTTCATGTCAGTTTGCATTCGGTGGGAGGGGACTGAAGAGACACTGGTGGGGGCACAGAGGACAGCCCCTCTGGTCCGAGCAAGGCCAAGAGGGGACTGGGTGGAGGCGGGGAGACTGTCTCAGGCCCACTGGGTGGGTGCACCCTTGCCGTTGTCACTACCTGGGCTCAGCAGGGTGCCCTAGAGGGCCCAGCTAGCAGTATCTGCCCGGCGACTTTCAAACCTATACTGCGCGTTCATCTGAGCCACATCCACGGCCCCCTCACCCCCCCGCGTGAGACACAGCAGCCCCTGAAGGCCACCTTGGCCTTCTCATTAGCATAACCAGGACACCTCCCCCTCTCAACCCCTGCCCCCAAGCAAGGAAATCAGCACCTGTCGCCAGGCCTGTCCCCCAGGGTGGCCCTGCCGTGTCAGGCTCTCTGCTCATCCAGCACGCGCACGCGGCAGAGGTCATTAAGACATTCTCGACCTGCAACCCACAGGCACACACCCACTCGCAAAGGGTGGCCTCCGCCGAGCCCAGGGCCGTGGCCGCGAAGCACAGGGACGGCCCCAGGCATGCGGTGCTACTGCCCCCTGCCGGCGGCTTCCGGAACACCGCGGGCTGATGTCAGAAGACCACGCACAGAAGGGCCTCCTCCCTCCTCCGCTCAGCTCTGCACCGGGGCACACTCAGGGGTGCGGCCCCCACTGGGGGCGTGGAACTGGCCACAGCCAGGAGAGTTCCCAGCTTGCAGAGAGGGAACGGGCAGCCCAGAAAAGGAGAGCATAGGGAGGAGGCCGGAGAGAAGGGAGAGCGCAAGCCAGCCTGAAGAGTAAGTGTACACCCACCCCTGCCGTCTGCACCGCCCTCCCCAGGTCACAGAGCGCGTTCATGTTCACTGAACATCACAGCTCTTCCAGACGGCCCTGAAAGGTAGGGCAGGGCAGGTAAGGTTCCTTCTGTGTTGCCGATGAGATCACCCAAGGAGCTAGTATCCCTCAACCCGGGAGTGGGATGCGCCCAGCATAGCATCTGCCTCCTTGCCCAGGGCTCTGATGTGTGACATTAAACAAGTGTTTCTGGGCCCCTGTAGTGGCCCCAAAGCATCTACAGCCATGAGATCCTGTCCTGACAAAAACTCCCTCTATCCCCAGAGCTAGATCCAACCTGTTGCCTGGTGACAGGCAGGTGTGGGCGGAGAGAGGCTGGGTCTGACAACGGTCTGTATTCTCCATAACAGACTGAGGGTACATTAAGCAAAGGTGAGCAGAGGTCTGAGAATACATAAGTATCTTAGAGCACAGAGGTCCCACCCCAGTGTAGCAGCTAGCCAGCCCCGAGGATGCTGAGATGGTGGCCAGTCCCGGCCGCAAGGCTGGAGTTTGGATGGTTGCTCGTTTAATGCTGTGCTCCTGTTGCTTACCAAGTATCCAGGAAGAGCCAAGGTGCATTGATACAAGTAGCCACACACCCTGGACGGGCCACAGGCTGGACTCCTTCTTTGGATGATGGAACCCTCTTCCTCCCTGGGGCTAGATCACCCCAAGTTAGCACCCCCAAACTTCTGTCTGGCATCTCCCAGATTCTCCCTATTTTTTTTTTCTTTTTCTTAGATGGAGTCCCACTCTGTCGCCCAGGCTGGAGTGCAGTGGCACAATCTCGGCTCACTGCAACCTCTGCCTCCAGGGTTCAAGAGATTCTCCTGCCTCAGTCTCCTAAGTAGCTGAGACTACAGGCTCCTGCTACCATGCCCGGCTAATTTTTATACTATTAGTAGAAACAAGGTTTCACCATATTAGCCAGACTGGTCTTGAACTCTTGACCTTGTGATCTGCCCACCTCTGCCTCCCAAAGTGCTAGGATATCAGGCATGAGGTACGGAGCCCAGCCCTATTTTCCCTGTTCTTATCTGATCTCCTACTGCCTCTGAGCTCCCCTCTGCCTGTCCTGCCCGTCCCCAGGGCTATGGTCACACCAATATCAAGGGCACAACTGGTCCTTCGAAGCAGGATTAAACTGATTGGAGCAAGCAAACCCATTCCTCATCCCTGTCTCCAAGTCACCACAAGCGATAGCAAAACGCATCCTCTGCTCTGGACCGAGGAGCCAGTGACAAATGGGAGACTTGTTCTTCCTCTGGAATTTTTTTAATGCAGAGAGAGGAGAGGAAGAATATTTATTAGTGTGGAAATGGGACTTGTCGGAGCCTGTGAACGCCCCCACACATGTCTGTTCTCAAGGAAGAAGAAAGACAAGTTAAGGAATCTAAGACCCTTGTGAGCTGTGAAGCAGTCTCTCCAGAAATAAAATGTGCACCCAAGCAGGGGCTCCAGTCAAACACTTCCACCAGCTTGAAAGGGCAGCTGCCAGAGGGGAAAATGTAGCCCAGCTCCCACTGCCACCCCTAGCCCTGCTGCACTGTGGACAGTCCACCTCATGCACCTGACCAGGTCCTGCCATCCTTCAACCCTCCCTGCCGCCCCAGGGCCAGAGGGGCTAAGGCAGCTTAGAAATAGGCCAAATCAGGCCCAGGGCATGCTTCCTGCAGGAGGCATCGTCTCACAGAGGGCTCTGGAGTCTTCCCTCTGTCCTCAGGTCAGGCCTGAGCAGCTTTGAGCCTTGTGGCCTCCTCCCCTCCTCACTCCCTCATTCATTCAGGGACCACCCTCCCTCTATGCACCAAGACAGTGCAGGACCCCATGGGAGAAGAGAGATGAGTAAGACCCTGTCCTTGTCCCCAATCATGCTTGAAAGGGACAATGGGCGACCAAAAGTCACATTTCTGTGTCCTGTTAGTGTGTCATGAACTTTGATGCAGTGACCTCATCTCAGGTTCCTGGGTGAGAGCTGGCTTCAGAACCCCATTGCACAGAAGAAGAAACTGAGTCCCAGAGAGATACGTGGTGGCCCCAGCCTGAGCCTGACCCGCAGACTTCGCTCCACGCTCCTGCCCACAGCTGAGTGGCAAGGCCGGTCCTTCAGCCATTGGAGGAGTGGGCTTGATCCTCAAGACAGAGACATGACCCCTGGCTGGGGTCCTCAGCTCTGAGGGTGTGGACTTCCACCCACAGTAGCTTCTCCCACAGACCAGAAGTCCCCTCCGAAAAGCAGCCCAGACAGGGGGAGGGGACAGATAACCTGTTTCTGAAGCCTGAAGCAAAGTGGAGATGTCAGGCGTCCTGCACCAGGGCTCAGAAGTGAAGGCTGCCCAGGATGGCCTTCAAAAGCCACCGTCTGCAAGGGTAACCCCACCTGCTACTCCTGCCACTCTCTGTATAGCCCCGGGCTGGAAATGTCTATCTAGAGAGGCTTTCTTGGGGAGAATAAGAAGATTCTGGCCTATCCTCGCCCTCTCCAATCCTCTCTGCTCCTTCCTGACCACTCCGTCCCCCAGGGGAAGCCAATGACCCCTGCAGCTCTGCAGCCGCGGCCATCCCAGCCTCATGCGTGGGTCTCTCCTACCCTCTGGTGGACACACCCCAGCAATGCACCCTGCATAACCCGAAAGCAATCACCTTTCCTCCCACAGCCTCTTCAATCTCTGTCCCTCTTCCCACAGGATCCTATATGTGGGCCTTGCGCCAGCAGGGCCATACTGAAGAATACTGAGGGTGGGGGTTGCTCTCTGCTCCCTCACTCCCACTCCCCAACTCCTCCTACACATCAAGACCACCTCCTTTCTGACCCCAGCATTCGGGGAACTTCTGGCCTAGCGTCCAGCCCCTTCTGCATGGCTGGTGCCCTGCTCCTGATGCCATGGGGCCTCCCCTGCACTGTGACCCCGTCTCCCTGGGTCTCCTTGCCTGGATCTCATCCCTGCTGTCTGCCTGCCTGTCTGGTCTCCTCCCCCACTGAAGGCTCTGATCCGAGGTAAGGGGTTAACCTGGCCCTAGATGCCCAGCTGTGCCACCAGCTTCAGGGCTCTGGGCAACCTGTTTCTGAACCCCTGCTTCATCGGGCTTGCTGGATTTGCCTGCTGGCCTTGACTTCAATTTAACTGGCATTAACCAAGCAGCTCTACTATTTACCAGACATCATTCTAGGAGCAAAGAGCGTAACAGAGGAGAAGCAGCTACAAATCAGTTTACCAGGGAAGGCAGACATGGGCAAGAGGCACCCAAGCAGAATGTGCTGGGTGCTGAACCAGGATGTCCTCAGAACATCTGAGGACAGCAGGGCCTGGGGGCCCCAGGGAGAGGATTTGTGGGGAAATTGACCTGAATCCTAGACAGGTGGGGAGCAGGCTCCCTGGCACGGAGCAGAAGGGATGCTGGCTGTGACGACCACCACTATCGAGTACGCCTTAACCTATGCTATTCTCACCTCTCCCTAATGCCGAAGTTAAATCTGATGTTATGATCCTTGCTTTTGGCAGATAATAGAGCCTCAGAGCATTAGGGTAACCAGCCCTGGGTCCCATCTCTAACAAGTGATTTGAATGTGGTGCCATGTTCAAGGCACCATTCTGTTGCTTCCCGAGCAGAAGGCAGAGCATGAGCAAACGTGTGGAGGCTGGAAGTGGCAGCCCACTCAGGAACGGAGAGTGTTTCCAGGCCGGCTGAGGCAGCACAACCTGAGCATGGGAACTGCGCTCTCAGAGCCACAGAGGGCGGATGAGGAGGGCAAGACGAGGGGTGTGTGGCCAGATGGCTCTCACTCAACCTTCCCTCCTTATTCTGAAAAAGCCGTTTGTTTTGGGGGGTTTTGTGTTTGCTTTTTGTGGGGGTTGTTTGTTTTCGAGATGGTGTCTCACCCTGTCTCCCAGGCTGGAGTTCAGTGGTGCAATCTCCACTCACTGCAACTTCAGCCTCCCGGGTTCAAGCAATTCTCCTGCCTCAGCCTCCGAGAAGCTGGGATTACAGGCACGTGCCACCATGCCCGGCTAATTTTTTGTATTTTTAGTAGAGTCAGGGTTTCACCAGCTAGCCAGGCTGGTCTTGAACTCCTGACCTCATGATCCACCCGCCTCAGCCTCCCAAAGTGCTGGGATTACAGGCGTGAGCCGCGCACCTGGCCACCCTTTGGTTTTTATCATAGCTCTTGGTCACCCTAAATACAAACTAAATTTCCTAGCCTTCCTCACTGGTAGATGCAGCCAGCAGCTGGGGGTACTCGAGTAGAACCTATGTAAACAGCTTCCAGGTGACGCTTTGAAAGGAAGGAGAATGCCTCCTGCACCTCTTTCTGCTGGCTGGGTTGTGGGCGAGGTGGCGAGGGGCGTGGGCTCATGCAATCAAGGGACAGCAGAGCTGCAACATGGGAGATGTCATAGAGCCGTCACTGTCCCGGGACTGCTTATCCCCAGGCTGTTACTTGCAAAAGAGAAATCTACTCCTCTCACGTGTAAGCCCTTATTTGGGTCTGCCACGGCAGCTGAACCTGGACTCTAGCTAACATAAAAGCAATCATAGGGGTCTCAGCCAGACAGCAAAGTTAGCAGCTATGGAAGGGAAGGGGCGGGGGCAGGAGGATCCTCAGATTCTGGGGCACAACTCCAGTAGGATTTGGCATGTGGTTCAATATGGGCGGTGGGGAAGGACGACCGGCCAGGCATGAAGGGGTCAGCAGAATGGAGGTATTTGAGACAGGCCATCTTTGTCATTTCACTTCTAGATTTAACTTTCTCCTATGTTCATCTCCCCTTCTTCAAGACCTCTCCTTTCCCTGGGCCCAAAAAAAATCACCTGACCAAGACCTCCCCTGCCTCTGCCCCTCACATGTGCCTCTCTTTGCTGGACACCACCTCAGCCCGGCACCACCCAGACTGGGCACTTGAGTGTCTTTTATAGACTCTGCAAACAGCACCTCCCCCTGGAAGTTTCCCTGACTGTTCTGAGCTGGGTTAGGTCCTCAGTCTCTGTGCTTCCTTCTGACTCAGCATGGATCTCAGCAGGAGCTCCTGGAGGGCAGAGACCTTTTTTTTTTTCTTTTCTTTTAAGAGACTGGGTCTATGCCGGGTGCAGTGGCTCACACCTGTAATCCCAGTACTTTGGGAGGCCAAGGCGGGTGGTGGATCACTTGAGGTCAGGAGTTCAAGACCATCCTGGCTAACATGGTGAAACCCCATCTCTACTAAAAATACAGCCAGGCATGGTGGGATGCACCTGTAGTCCCAGCTACTCAGGAGCCTGAGGCAGGCGAATCACTTGAACCCAGGAGGTGGAGGTTGCAGTGAGCCAAGATCACACCACTGCACTCCAGCCTGGGTGATAATCCAAGAAACCGCCTCAAAAAATTAAAATAAGAGACTGGGTCTCACTCGGTCACCGAAGCTGGAGTGCAGTGGCATCATTACAGCTCTCTGCAGCCTCCAATTCCTGGGCTCCAGCGATCCTCCCACTTCAGCCCCCCCGAGCAGCTGACACCACAGAAGTGCACCACAAGGAGTAACTGACCATATGCACCTTTGGATCTCAATGCCTGGCATCCTGCTTGGCACATGATGGGCACCCAAGAAATGCCAGTATCCAGGGTTTTCCTTTACCCTGTGCCTGGAAACCACCCCCTGGCTCCCCATCACCATTCCCCCAGCAGCCTCCACCCATCTAAGTGGTAATACTCAGGCAAAACAAAACAAACCAGTCAGTGTGGAGAAATGAAACCTCTAGAAGTAACATCAGGTAGCTTTCTTCAGCCGCCCTCACCACACTCTGATTCAGAACTGCCATTATCAAAAGGTAACAGGTTTCCATAAGCTTACTCCCCATTTGGGCAGAAAAACATGAAGCACGCTTTCCCAGGGATGTTTAACTGGAAATCTTCCATACCTTAAAATTTAGGTCTCCATTTCAGAAATGATTCAGCCTTAGATGAAAGAAGACAAATGTCGCTATTTTATGGAGAGGAAGTTATGAAACACCACGCACGTCAAATCTCCATATACCTTTTCCTCCTAATGCAACAAAATGATACCTTTATACCGTTCAATCAAAGGCTCACTGAGTCGGCTCAGAGAGATGGGGCTGCAGCAGTAATCATCGATGTTTCTGGCAACCCCTGACACCAATCTATTGCATTCTAAACACATGAAAGCCTTCCTCAATTTCACTCCCCATCATCATCAGCCACAGCAGATAATGATTGACTGCCTGTTACACGTGGGACACTTTGCTAGGTGCAGAAAGAAAACTTGAAATTTCCCAAAGATTTCAAAAAGGAGAAGAGCTATATTTTAGAAGTAAGTTACCTGCCTCTCAAATGAGCCATGAGTATAAAGAAGACGATTGTAGAGACTTTTTTTTTTTTTTTTTTGAGACAAAGTCTCACTCTGTTGCCCAAGCTGGAGTGCAGTGGTGCAATCTTGGCTCACTGCAACCTTCACCTCCTGGGTTCAAGCGATTCTCCTGCCTCAGCCTCCTGAGTAGCTGGGACTACTGGCACACGCCACCATGCCCGGCTAATTTTTGTATTTTTAGTAGAGATATGGTTTCACTATGTTGGCCAAGCTGGTCTTGAACTCCTGACCTCGTGATCCGCCTGCCTCAGCCTCCCAAAGTGCTGGGATTACAGGCATAAGCCACCACACCCAGTGACTGCAGAGACTTATAGAGATGGTCTAGACCGTTGTACATTACCAGATTGCCCTGTGTACAATGTTTGCCAAATACAGGACAGTGATGCCATCATCATCATTCAGTGCCATGGTAACCTAATCAATGCAGGAGACAAAACCTTCCAAAGAGGATCTATAGCTTTTCTGATCCTCACCCAGCCCTGCCAATTACAGATGGGCAAAGTATTTCCATGATCTCATTCTCCATTTTATCATGAAAATGTGCAGACCAAATCTGTGTTTTGAAATCAAGGAGGTCTGCAAACGGCTGCTGATCTCCAAATGTAGTCACACATAGATTTAAAACAAATGCAATGGCTTGAGGGAGGAAAAAGACAGAATTCTTTGAACACAAAAACTCTGCATGCCTTTTTTAATGAGTTGGGGAAAGGACAGAAACATCATCGTCCTGCAAATGCTCACTGAGTCACGACAGCAGTATGAAGCCTTTATCAGTCATTTCTTCAAGCCTCTTTCCACATTCCAATCACTTAGCATCATTATTAGCGAGAGATTAAAATTTACATGATTGTACTCATCTGTGCAAGAAAATGTGAAGGGAAGTTTCTCAATATTTTGAATTAGGTTTTATATATCTGACATGCATCATTTCTATCAAATGTCTGTTTACTTGTTTTTGTTAAATTTGGAGAAAGAGGTTTTCTATTCTTTTTTAATATGGATCCTGGGAGAGACTAAAACCCAATTTATTTATTCTAAAAGATGAGAGGGAGCAGGCATGGTGGCTCAAGCCTATAATCCCAGCTGTTTGGGAGGCTTGAGACAAGAGGATATCTCGAGGCCAGGAGTTTGAGACTAGACTAAGCATCCTTAGCAAGACCCCACCTCTACAAAAATAAAATAATTAGCTAAGCATGGTGGCACGTGCCTGTAGCCCCAGCTGCTCAGGAGGCTGAGGCAGGAGGATCACTTGAGCCCAGGAGTTTAAGGCTGCAGTCAGCTATGACCACATCACTGTACTCCAGTCTGGGTGACAGAGTGAGACCCTGTCTCTGAAAAAATAATATTAGGCTGGGGCACAGTGACTCATGCCTGTAATCCCAGAACTTTGGGAGGCCAAGGCAGGCGAAACACCTGAGGTCGGGAGATGGAAACCAGCCTGACCAACATGTAGAAACCCCGTCTCTACTAAAAATACAAAATTAGCTGGGCGTAGTGGCACATACCTGTAATCCCAGCTACTTGTGAGGCTAAGGCAGGAGAATCACTTGAACCCAGGAGAGGGAGGTTGCAGTGAACCGAGATCGTGCCATTGCACTCCAGCCTGGGCAACAAGAATGAAACTCCATCTCAAAAAAATAATAATATTTAAAAACCAAATATGGGAGGACTGAGGCCCAGGAAAGACCATGGACTATGATGCAAGGAACAGGGGCCAGTTACCTGGATGGGACCCTGAGACCTCACTCTGGATTTCCTGGGCACTGAGTTTTCCAAGCCCAACTTCTCATGGAACCAGCAGGTTTCCTCCCTGACCTCCACCCTAGCCCTCTGCAGAGGAGCTGAAACTTCTCCCAGGCCCAGGTCTCCAGGCGCTGAGCAGCTGGTGTTCCCAGACAACTCTCCTTACAGCTGGCACTGAAAGCCAGACGGCCCAGCACCAGGCAGTGAGGTTTCCCTCCCTGCCATCAGCTTGCCCCACCCTTGCCACACAGGAGCCAGACCTCATGGGTAAAGTCCTCCCATTGGGATGCAAGGCCATTTTGTGCACCCAGCAGAGCACCTGGCCCAGGCAGGCCTCTTTGGGGATACAGGATGGGGAGAGAGAGGTCTATACATTTTCTTTCTGCTGAGTCAGCCTTGTAAGTTCTCTTTACCCATGCCCCCTCCCTAAAAGAACTTTATCCCTAGGGCTGGGTGCTCATGCCTGTAATCCCAGCACTTTGGGAGGCCGAGGCGGGTGGATCACGAGGTCAAGAGATCGAGACCATCCTGGTCAACATGGTGAAACCCCGTCTCTACTAAAAATACAAAAAATGAGCTGGGCATGGTGGTGCGTGCCTGTAATCCCAGCTACTCAGGAGGCTGAGGCAGGAGAATTGCCTGAACCCGGGAGGTGGAGGTTGCGGTGAGCCGAGATCGCGCCATTGCACTCCAGCCTGGGTAACATGAGGGAAACTCCGTCTCAAAAAAAAAAAAAAAAAAAAAAAAAAAACACTTCCCCATAGATGGTAATACATATAAACATATATCACAGTTGTGCATGTACAGCCTAGGGGAAGTTATTTAACATTTGAAGTTCCTTAATGGGGAATACATACTCCAGGGGCAGGTAGTTAGCATCTGAAATACTTTCATGAAAACCCCATACCCAAGAGGTAGCTACTTACAAGCATTCCAACCAACTAGATCTCTGATTGACACGACAGCTTTTGTTAATTAGCATCACGAATGTTAGAAAACATTTTCATCGCTGAAATGAGTGCGGTTCAAGATGCATGAATGGGATAAGTGTATTTCATAGGCCTTGTAAGAATCCTCCGAACCCAGTTGCTTATGCCCTTTGGAATAGCAACCCAGGTCTTCTTCATTTGTTGATTGTGGAGGGTTGTCAGCTGATCCCAACTAGAAAGTTAACTGAAACTTCTGCTCAAACATTTCTTCATTTACCAGGGTATGCAAAGTGCTCCTAACAGAACCTAAGAGTCAGGGACGTGGGACTTCATGAAGATTACGTGAGTGGGCTTCGTGACCTTTCTTGTGCCTGTGTGCTAATAAACTTTTGTGCATGTAACAGAATTCATTCTAAGATCTACTTTCACTGGACCATACCATGGGATACAAACTGTAGCAGGCAAAAACAAACCAAAACGAATCTATATTCCCCACCCATCTCTCAATAATATCAGGGACTGATACCAAGCAAAAAGAACCTAAAATAGCAAATGATCTAATTGGCTTGGGCAAGTCTGCAACAACATTCACTACATTTTCTGCTAAACTGTTCGGTCCACCATATCTTACAATGCATCACCCTCCTTAATGAGCAGAATCAAGATTCAAAATCACTTTAGCAAGCTAGAACGCGGACTTGAGTCATCAAGATGAAATTTCACAGAGGTAAACGTGAAGTCCCAGAATGAAGTGTACAAACTGTCAATTGCAAAATTATAGGATGGGATGAGAGATTGGGTTTGCAGCAGACTTGTATCATAATCTCTGAATTATAGGTTTAATGGAAGTTTACAGAGTAAACAGGAAAAACTACTAAGTGTTCAGATGGCATCTAAAGCTCAAGGGAAAGAGCAATTTCACAGTGTTCTGCCTTGGTCAAATCACATCTGGAATATGGTAATAAATTCTGGGTTCCATATTTTAAATCATTTTGACAAATGAGAATATATCCAAAGGAGAGTGACCAGGAAGATAAGGAGTCTTCAAAAATAAGCCTCACTAAAATAAATAACACATGAGGTCTATCCTGGAAAAAAAAAAACACACACACACACACACAAAAGAAAGATGTATTTAAACATCAAAAAATTGAGAGCTTGTTATGAAGAGAGTGTTTTGTAGACTAAGAGGTAAAAGATTTCCTCTAAGCAGAATAGACAGAGTGTCAAGCACTGGAAGGTACTGACTATGGGATCATTGCTGTCTTGTGAAGTATAGTCATCACCATGATCACCAATATCATCACCATCATCACCATCACCATCACCACCACCATCATCACTATCACCATCATCATCATCACCATCAACACCATCATCACCATCATCATCACCATCACCACCATCATCATCACCACCATCACACCATCATCATCGCCATCACCACCATCATCACCATCCTCACCAGCATCATCACCATCACCATCATCACCACCATCACCATCATCATCACCATCATCATCACCATCATCATCACAACCATCATCACCATCATCATCACCATCATCATCACCATCACCACCATCATCACCATCATCATCACCATCACCATCATCATCACCATCACCACCATCATCATCACCATCAACATCACCATCACCATCACCATCATCACCATCATCACCATCATCATCATCACCACCATCATCATCACAATCATCATCAGCATCATCACCACCATCACCATCACCATCAGCATCACCATCATCATCACCATCCTCATTTTACAGATGTGGTATTAAGACTGAGACAAGTTAACTGACTCATCCCATATCACATTGCTCGTAAGAAAGCCACTTCCAACACTGCCATTTTATTACTTTTCATTCTCTAAGAAGCTATCTCTTTTTTCCTCTTTTCTTGGCCAGAGTGAAGGGAATGTGAGTCAGGGATCTACCTTGAGTCCTTCCTTTGCTGCTTCTCCCTTGTGGCAATTGGTAAGATTATGGGCATTTATTCATTCATAAATTAATTTATTCATTCATTTAAGACAGAGACTCACTCTGTCACCCAGACTGGAGTGCAGTGGCATGATTTCAGCTCACTGCAGCCTCCACCTCCCAGGTTTAAGTGATTCTCCTGCCTCAGCCTCCTGAGCAGCTGGGATTACAGGTGCCTGCCACCACACCCAGCTAATTTTTGTAGTTTTAGTAGAGAGCTGGTTTCTCCATGTTAGCCAGGCTGGTCTCGAACTCATGACCTCAAGTGATCCTCCTGCCTTGGCCTCCCAAAGTGCTGGAATTACAGGCATGAACCACCATGCCCAGCCTATGGGCTTTTGTTTTAGACTAAGTCTTTAGAATCCAATCCCCAGTTCTACTATTTATCACTCATGCAACCTAGGGCAAGTTACTTAGCTCCTCCAATCTTTAGCTTCTCACTCATAAGGTAGTGTTCCTGAGAAGAAATTTCTCATGGAGTTTATTTGTGAACTAGCTAAGGCACATGCACCACTGTTAAGGTGCCAGTGCACAGTAAACACACAATACAAGTTAGCTAAGTATTGCCCACCTTCCACATGCTGAGCACTGTAAAGACACTGCAAGATCTGCAGAGCTTATAATCCAGCTGCAAAGCCTTCTTCTTCCAGGAAGCCCACCTCAAACAAACAACAGAGGGTTTGAAAAGCTTTGCAGGGGGTATGTAGTACGGGTGGTCCCAAGGGGAATGAATTTCCGTTCCAGCTACCCAACTTCCAAAAGCATTACTCCCAAAATTGATCTTCCTGAAAATGCCTACAGCAGAGGACTCTACTCTCAAGATTTCCTTTCTCCCACTTTACAACAGAAAGTCACACTTTTTCTCACCCACTCAGAATCTCACTGTACTTTTCACATCTTCATCCTCGGATGTGAAAACATCTGGAACATCAAACAAAAGAGCGATGTTGAAGCATTGGTTTACAGGGTGAGAAAGGGAGCGACTCCATTTACTTTCTGCACATCAAATGATTTCTCAGTACTGTGCCTTCTATGAAATTGAAGAACTAATCCAATGGCTGACAGATTGTTAAAAATAATTTTTGATGGTAGACGATGGTACAATTCTGGGCTTAAAAGTTTAGAAGTTAAATAATTGAATAACAGATCAGACAAAACTTCTTCCTTCTCCCCTCTTATTTATGTGAATGAAGCTGTTAGGCGCTCACGTCTGTTAAAATAAAAGAGCAAAATGTGTACTGAATCCTGTCTCATTCAAGCAATAAGCAATATTTGCCCACATATACTTGACCTAATGCGTCAGTCTGATTTATCTCAGGAGAGGATACATTTCCATTTTTAAAATATTTTAAGTATTTATCAAAATGTATTTGATATTTTGATCAATAGCGTAGCTGCAAAAATGATCCAGAAGAAATGTATCCAACATTTAAGTATTTCTGATCACAGAAAATAAAATTTAACAACTCCAGGGATGTGTGGGAAGGGAAAATAAAGAAATTAATTAAAAGAAAAGAAAATTTAATTTTATAAACATTTGTGTATTGCTGAGAAGCATGAAATGCTGATCAGTAAAACACATGTAAAGGCAAAGTCAGAGTAAAATTATTCAGCAGGAAGTGGTACAGAAAAAAAATGGGTTCAAAGAGGCAAATGATGTAGCTTCCGACTTTTCAAGAAACTGTATTTGCATTTGCAATAAGTGATGGTAGGTATCAAATCACTAACATATTTAGATTACATTGAATATATTTTTAACGATGTTTTATTTTTAAGTGAAAATATTTCAGGTATGTTGGAAGTTATCTTTTGCAATTACTTTTATTTATTTTGAAAATGTTTATAAAACCTTTTTTTTTTGGGGGGGGGACTGTCTTTCACTCTTGCTGCCCAGGCTGGAGTATGATGGTGCCATCTTGGCTCACCGCAACCTCCACCTCCCAGGTTCAAGAGATTCTCCTGCCTCAGCCTCCCGAGTAACTGGGATTACAGGCATGCACCACCACCCCCAGCTAATTTTGTATTTTTAGCAGAGATGGGGTTTCTCCATGTTCGTCAGGTTTGTCTCGAACTCCCAACCTCAGGTAATTCGCCCACATCGGCCTCCCAAAGTGCTGGGATCCACCGTGCCCAGGCTTATATACCTTTTTTAATGTGTTACAAGAGTCATTGTTTTTCAGAACTATTTTAAGCAAAAGAAGGTAAAGTCTACTGAGGTAGGTGCTATTCATCTCTTCCAAAAAGATTGTCTACCAATTAACACAACCAATTCTGCTACTCTCCCCCTTTTTTCCCCATTTACACAGTAAGCATAGTTCTTATTCAGTAACAAGGAGGATCTGGGAGAGTTTACATTCCAGAAAGATGAGGGTAAAAATAACCCCAAAATTTCTAAAAATTTTGGAAAAATATAACAAAAATATTGGGCCGGGCGTGGTGGCTCACACCTGTAATCCAAGCACTTTGGAGGCCAAGGCAGGCAGATCACCTGAGGTCAGGAGTTCAAGACCAGCCTGACCAACATGGTGAAACCCCGTCTTAAAAAAATAATAAAATAAAATAAATATTGTTTACTGTATAGCTAGCTGAGCTCACGAAAAGAGGTGGGTCGGGAGATTTGCAGGTCCCAGGAACCACGTGGGAACTGAAATCCGGGGCAGTAGGTTTAAGCTGATGCTATGGCTGACCCAGTTCATCTGAGGACATTCATCTGCCCCAGTTAAGTCTGAGCTGTTAATCTCAGTAACCAGCAGCTTCCTATACTCAAGTGTAGGAAATGAGATTTTGTATAGTACAAGGTGTGAAGTTAGCATTGAGATCCCTTAGCAGAACCAGAACTCTCAAAAAAAATGTGACCTTGGCAGAAGGGTGGATTCAAAAAATTCATTCACTAGGACAGGTGGACTGCAAGGAAATTTATCTCTTCCTTCCTGGTTTATTAGAAAAGTCTCCCCTGAGAATTTTAGACATTGTCTACAACTTACATGAGTTTGGGGTTTGGCCGAGTACACATGCAGGGCACGGGGGCTCACGCCTGTAATCCCACTACTTTGGGAGGCTGAGGCAGGCGGATCACCTGAGGTCGGGAGTTCGAGACCAGCCTGGCCAACATGGTGAAAACTCATCTCTACTAAAAGTATAAAAATTAACCAGATGTGGTAGCATGCATCTGTAGTCCTAGGTGCTCAGTAGGCTGAAGCAAGAGAATCGCTTGAACTCAGGAGGCAGAGGATCACTCCACTGCACTCCAGCCTGGGCAACAGAGAAAAACTCCATCTCCAAAAAAAAAAGGACCAACTGTGGGGTGAGGGGCACAGATTAGTTTTCTGCAGAGAGAGCCATGATGCTAAGCCGGAAAGATACCAAGACTCAGGAAACTGTTCTGCAGTGTGGGTTTGCAGAGAACAATTATACACTCACTGACGGTCAGACAGGAAGGGATCTTGGGCATCCTCTTCCTAAACCTTTGTTTTCCATAAAAGGAACCAGAGGCTCAGAAAGGAGAAGTAACTTTCACCAGGCTGTACCTCAAGTTTGTGAAAGAGATGAGGCTCAGACTTGGTGTCTCCAGCCCTGAACCTGCAGCAGAGGTGGCTGCGGGCCAGCCTGTGTGAGTGGCCCGGCCTACCCTCTCTGTTTCCTCCCTTGGAGGGAGCCCCTCCTCCTCCATCAGTGCAGCCTTCTAAGAGGCAGGCACAATGGGGTGTGGGTAAGCTGGGCAGGAGGCAGGATGGGTTTCCCTTATTAGTTGGCATAAGTACCCTGCATGGGGGTAGAATTATATGAGAATTTTATTTTTGTGTGGTGATATGGTTTGGCTATGTCCCCACCCAAATCTCACCTTGAATGTAATAATCCCCCTGTGTCAAAGGTGGGGCCAGGTAGAAATCATTGAATTATGGGGGGCAGTTTCCCTAATACTGTTCTTGTGGTAGTGAATGAATCTCACCAGATCTGATGGTTTTATAAAGGGCCATTGCCCTGCACACACTCTCTTGCCTCCCACCGTGTAAGACGTGACGTTGCTTCTCCTTCTTCTGCCGTGATTGTGAGGCCTCCCCAGCCATGTGGAACTGTGAGTCCATTAAATTTCTTTTTCTTTATAAATTACCCAGTCTCAGGTATTTCTTCATAGCAGTACGAAAATGGACTAATACAAATATACTCTTTTCAGGGGAGAATGAAATTCTGCTAAACTTCAGGTTGCATTGTAATAAAATAATCTCTAATGGTAAAACTTTAAGCAGGTATATCCTAAGAACAAGAAGAGACAAGGAAGAGATACAAGCACCCCTCTCCATGCCTCAGCCCACACTTAGGCCACCCTATCTAGCCTCTCCGTGAGCTACCTCTAGCACAAGAAGCCAAAGGGAGGAAAAGGGACTAATCTATGCCTTGGAGGAGCAGCACCAGCCAGACAGCCTGCAGCAAGCCCACAGAAGATCTGGAAAAGAGCAAGGCTAATTTAGGCCTGGAACGTGACTCAGAGCCACCAGAAGCAGCTGTCACCCTGTTTATCCCCCTCCCGCCCTGCCTATCATTCACTCCCCCGGGTCCCTGCCAAAAAAAAATCCTCCTGCCTGTACAACAGGACCTGTTGGCTCCTAAGTGAGGGAGCAGCTCCTCTTCCCTTGGTGACACTTCTGTGTCGGCTCTCTAACCATACTTTTGAGCATGCCACACAGCCCTGCAAACAAAAGACACTAAGGCTTGTTCCTTGGGGATCCTGGTGTCAGTGAGGGTGGACCTTCTCACCTGAGGAAGCAGGTGAATGTGGACTGGAACAGAGGCAGCCCCCATCCTACATGAATCATCTAGGGACAGCAGAGGGAAATCCACTGAACCCTTGGGTCAGTTGGCCCGAAATTAAATTTAAAGGGCAATGACATGGAACTGAAGGACAGTCATTCCATTAATAAGAGCAGATGCGGCCGGGTGCGGTGGCTCAAGCCTGTAATCCCAGCACTTTGGGAGGCCGAGGCGCGTGGATCACGAGGTCAAGAGATTGAGACCAACCTGGTCAAAATGGTGAAACCCCGTCTCTACTAAAAATACAAAAAATCAGCTGGGCATGGTGGTTCGTGCCTGTAATCCCAGCTACTCAGGAGGCTGAGGCAGGAGAATTGCCTGAACCCAGGAGGTGGAGGTTGCGGTGAGCCGAGATCGCGCCATTGCACTCCAGCCTGGGTAACATGAGTGAAACTCCGTCTCGAAAAAAAATAAATAAATAACAGCAGATGCAGTTAGGAGCACAGCCTCTGGTGTCCAACAGACCTGGGTCCTGACTCTGCCACTTTCTGCTCATGTGACTTCACATAAATTACTCAGCTCTCCAAACTCCAGATTCCTTATCTATAAAACAGGATAATAGCAGCTACCCCAAGGAGTTACTGTGAGGATTAAACAAGAGAGTGCATTAAAAGTACCCAGCTCTGTGTCTGCATGTGGTAGGTGCCTGATAAATGTTACTTCCTTTCTTTACCCTGGACCAGATACCAGTGAGGATATGCATAATAAAAAAATGATGATTGCAGAGAAAAGGTACGTACAGAGGAAAACCCTGAAGACCCACAGGAGGATAGGACCAGACAGATCAAAAAGAAGGAACAGCAACGAGGTTGAACAAAATCTTATGTCATTTCATTACAGGACTATAGAGTCGGAGTTTCAGGGATCCCTTGGCTCCTCTCCCCCTCAAACATTTTTTTTTTTCCACCCAGGTGTGTCTGTCTGCATCTTTCTGCAAACTGATCTGCCCAGGTGCCAAGACCTATACCAGCCAAGCAAGAAGCTCCTGGCCCAGAAGGTGGCTGACTTAGCCTCTGCTCCATCCTCTCTGGGGAACCCCTTACCTCGTACCAAACCCTCGCCTGAATCCTGATACTTGGCTGCCCAAGCCCTTGGTCGGGGCCCCTGGTCCGTCTTTTGTTCTCCAGGCTCCAAGTGTGCATTCCAGACAGCTTTCAGCTGACCTGGCCTGGCCCCTCTTTGAC
The DNA here is from genome assembly GCF_009761245.1 of Sapajus apella. Classification (NCBI taxonomy): domain Eukaryota; kingdom Metazoa; phylum Chordata; class Mammalia; order Primates; family Cebidae; genus Sapajus; species Sapajus apella. The sequence goes on from NW_022436947.1 coordinate 9,975,639, forward strand.
CAGACCTTGGACACTCATTTCTCCCTGTCTCAGCTGACCCCCCTGATTTCAAACCTTCCCGGCTTTCAGTCTTCATCCTTATCTGCCTAGGTTCTCACTCTTCTCACTCTTCTACCCTCCTTTACAAGTCTATCCCATTCTTGGAATGCTGGGCTTATCAGATTTGTCTAAGGACCTTGAGCCGTGTGGGATGTTACAGTCATGTCTGATGGGGGACAAAGATACCAGTGCAGGAAGCTGAGTTGGGCCCTACCCCTCTAGCTACAAAAAGGGAAAATCTCCCCAGTACTAAGCAGCTTGCTGTCTGGGAAACCAATGTTGAGTGCCTTGGGTTGCATTTCTCTGTGCCCTTAAAGATAGGAGCATCCACGTGACTTGCTTTGGTCAATGAATGTGGGCATTTGAAGCCTCCTAGCAGTGCCCAAATCGTATAAGCCCCGCACCCCAAATGCCTGAGTCCTAGGATAACAAGTAGCAACTCAAAGACCAACTGGAATCCAGTGATGACCACTGCAGGGTAGGAGTTTAAGGGAATACGCAAGACAAAGCGCTGAGTTCTCTCTTCTGTAAGGAATAGCACTGGCTGAAACAATTCCTCTGAAAGGCAATTGGCAGTATCTAGGAATGCCAAGGACGTGCACACCCCGTCACTCAAAGTTTCATTTGTATTGGTCAGGGTAGACTAAGACAGTGATTCTGCAGTTAAAAACAACTCACGGCCAGGTACAGTGGCTCACACCTGTAATCCCAGCACTTTGGGAGGCAAAGGTAGGTGGATCACAAGGTCAGGAGTTCAAGACCAGTCTGGCCAGTATGGTGAAACCACGTCTCTACTTAAAATACAAAACTTAGCCGGGCATGGTGGCACACACCTGTAGTCCCAGCTACTCAGGAATCTGAAGCAGGAGAATCACTTGAACCCAGGAGGCAGAGGTTGGAGTGAGCCAAGATCGCACCACTGCACTCCAGCCTGGGCAACAGAGGGAGACTCTGCCTCAAAAAAATGAAAAATAAACTCACAAAGAATCAACAGTGTAAGACAACGAAGGTTTATTTCTGCCTCATGCTGCTTGTCTCTCACAGCTTAGCTGGAGGGTCTGTTTCACGCTGTCCTCACTCAGGGACACAGGGTGATGGAGACTCATTCTGCAACTTCAACAGTGACCACAGTAGGGAGAAGAAAAGGGCAAGCTGCATACAGGCTCTCGGAGGCTTCAAATGCTCACATTCATTGGCCAAAGCAAGTCACGTGGATGCTTCTATCTTCAAGGGCACAGAGAAATACAACCCAAGGCACTCAGCATTGGTATCCCAGACAGCAAGCTGCTTACTACTGGGGAGACTTTCCCTTTCGTAGCTAGAGGGGTAGGGCCCAACTCAGCTTCCTGCACTGGTATCTTTGTCCCCCATCAGACATGACTGTAACATTCCACACGGCTCAAGGTCCTTAGACAAATCTGATAAGCCCAGCACCCCAAAGCCAGGCTGCCTAGCACCAAACATCTTGTGTCTCCTCCCTAATAAAGCCACACTCTTACACTTTCCCTACAGAAAAGGACACTGACATTATGGAAGAAGCTTTCCACTGGAATGAACCCCTGCCCTGAGGGCAGGTGGTCTGCCCCTTGGCATCACCAAGAGAGACTGCATTCATGCAGCCTTGCTAACCCTGGTCCTATGAGTTTGTCGTTTTTTAAAATAGCACCTATTTCTTTATGCATGTCTTGTGACATTGTAGAATTCATTCAACCCTTTCCATGACCAATGTCAGACCTGAGGGACCCAACTAACACAACAGCTAAGAAGAGAATCAGAAATATTGGTGAACAGCACTAATGACTCACACAGTCTAACCTTATTCAAAACCCAATATTCGGTTTACTCTTATTCCTGGATGCAAATATACTCTTCCCCTCTCAAGGGAGAGAACTCAAAAGCCCAATCCCAGCATAGCATCAAGCTCAAACTCCAAGATAGCAATTTTTCACAGTAATTTTTACATTGAAGTGATGAGTAGTTATCTCTAGATCTTGAGTCAATGTCTCTTTATTAGGAGACTAAGACGATAAGTTGCCTTGTCCATGTTGGCTGGGCCCAGTGGCTCACACCTGTAATCCTAGCACTTTGGGAGGCCGAGATGGGTGGATCACCTGAGGTCAGGAGTTCAAGACCAGCCTGGCCATCATGGGGAAACCCCATCTTTAAAAAAAGAAAAAAGATAAGTTGCTTTCTCCATGTTAATAACATGGGACAAGAAATTGCAGTAGCCGCATGCAGTAGCTCACATCTGTAATCCCAGCATTTCGGAGGCTGAGGCAGGAGTTCAAGACCAACCTGACCAAGATGGTGAAACTTCATCTCTACTAAAAATACAAAAATTAGACAAGTGCAGTGGCAGGTGCCTGTAATCCCACCTACTTGTGAGGCTGAGGCAGGAGAACTGCTTGAACTCCCGGTGGCGCGGAGGTTGCAGTGAGACAAGATTGTGCCACTGCACTCCAGCCCGGGTGACAGAGCAAGACTCCATCTCAAAAAAAAAAAAAAAAGAAAAGAAAATGGCAGTAAACACTCCCATTCAGAAAAGAGAATAATGGGTCAGAGCAATTCTGAAATCTCAGAGCATTTTTCCCCAGGGATAAAGTGTATTCTTGATTAGATCTTGACTCCATCTCCTGGAATATTCTCTGTAGGCCTGAACTCGCCCTTCAAGAGATAACCCTTTTCCACCATCTTTGGCCAAAACTGCAGGGGAACCCGGAAGACATGCTTTCCTTATAGGCAGAGCATCCTTCTAAGCACATTTTCTGTGAGACCCAGAGGTTGTTTTAAGATTCAAATGCAGTCTAAATGAGGTCAGTGGTTCTTTGGCAGTATGTTTGATTGTCTCAAAACCTTTAGTTCCTTATCATTTGACTCCAGGCAATGCCAAGGGTCAAGCTTCCTGTATAAATAAAACTCCTGTTAGCTATATTTCTTTACTTTCTTGCTACTATGCCACTTTAGATTTAATTGAAGGTATTTTGGTCCACACCCTTAATCTTTTTCCCTGGTACATTCTGTCTTATTGCTAGAACAGGGACCTTTACTAAAAGATGCCTTAATACATCCAGAGATTTTTTACATGGGTGTAACATCCACGGCTGTGATTTTATCCTTGCTCACAAAACTGAATTTTAATCATTCTTTGTCTGTCCAAGCCTTTCTCAATTTTATCTTTGAATGTTTGGAGATAAGAAGCATTTGCTTTTTCCAGCTCTAAAAGGGGTGTACATTGGCCAACTCTTTCCTGAACTCATCTCTTTCTTGTAATACTTTGCCGAACATTGTCAAAAGTAAGTGACACACAATTGATATTCTGCTGACCAGGTGTGGCGGCTCATGCCTGTAGTCCCAGCACTTTGGAGAGCCGAGGCGGGAGGATCACTTAAGCCCAGGAGGTTGAGACCAGCCTAACCAACAGGGTGAAACCCTGTCTTTACAAAAAATACAAAAGTTAGCCTGGTGTGGTATCATGCGCCTGCAGTCCCAGCTACTTGTGAGGCTAAGGCGGGAGGATCACTTGAACCCAGGAGGTCGAGGCTGCAGTGAGCTGTGATCACACCACTGCACTCCAGCCTGGATGACAGCATGACGCCTTGTCTCAGAACAATAACAACAAAATTCTGCTTTCCAGGCCCTTTTCCTAAATCTACAAGTTCATTAGGTAAATTATCTGCCTCTCAAATTCCTACAAACGCTGTTGTCTGTAATGTTTCTCCACTGCGCAATGTGGGTAACCCTTTCTCCCGCTTTCTGTGCGTTTCCTCACTGCACATTACACAGCACCTAAGCCAGCACCACGGACAACTGTTTTGCTGAAAGAGTCCTGCTCTGCAGGCACTGATTTATGTTTCAGACAGAATGGAAGGTTATGCTGACTGAACAAGATAAACTAAATCTCAGGAGCTAAAATCAACGTAGAATTCTTCCTCATGCTACATATCCAACATGGGTCAGCTAGGAGCAGAGCTCCATGCTGTTCTACCCACCAGATGTAGGAGGATGCAGCCTCACCACGCAGATGAGTCAATCCCAGCACTTTGGGAGGCCAAGGCAGGAGGATTGCTTGAGCCCAGGAGCTCAAGACCAGCCTCGGCAATATAGGGAGACCCTGGATCTGCAAGAAATAATAAAAGAATTAGGCTTGGTGGTACACACCTGTGGTCCCAGCTACTTGGGAGGCTGGGGTGGGAGGATCGCTTGAGTCTGGGATCGTGGCAGTGGGAAGGAAAGGGAGAATCGAATACAAGATCCTAAGAGCTTCCACCTGTGAGTGACATTTACCACCCCCACTTATATCTCATTGGCCAAAGATGTCTCTTAGCTAAGTCTAACATCAAGGGGACAGGGAGTGCAATTCTGTCTTGTCCAGCAAGAGGAAAAACGGAAATTTGGTGCATGGTAAACAGCACCAATGACTGACATTCAGCTTTATATATATACCCTTGAGAGCCTCACACATATGTGGCCAGGAAACTCAGCTACAAGCATGGCTCTTGATACATATTTTGTAATAGCAAAAAATGGAGGAGGGAACAACTTAAGTGTCCATCATTGAGAGAATGGATCTTTTAAATTGTGGTATATTTGCATAATGATTTTTTTTTTTTTTTTGAGAGGGAGTCTCACTCTGTTGCCCAGGCTGGAGTGCAGTGGTGTGATCTCAGTTCACTATAAACTCCAGTGCCTCTCAGGTTCAAGCGATTCTCCTGCCTCTGCCTCCTGAGTAGCTGGGATTACAGGCATGTGCCACCATGCCCAGCTAATTTTCGTATTTTAGTAGAGATGAGTTTCACTATGTTGGCCAGACTGGTCTCAAACTCCTGACCTCAAGAGATCCCTGCACCTTAGCCTCGCAAAGTGCTGGGATTACAGGTGTGAGCCACCATGGCTGGCCTATAAAAAAAATATTTTTAATAATTTAAATAAAAAACTAGAACTACAAGCATCAACCTGGAATAAATCTCAAAAATATAACATTGAGTGGAAAGGGCAATTTGTAGAATATGGCATGATGCTATTCATGTAAATTTGTAAATATATACGGCATTAAAACATAGTGTTCATGGAGGTACATGTAACTGCTGAGTTGAACAAGCAGGGATCATGAGTATAATCGTAACGCAACTTTATTGTTCTCTATTCATATTCCTTTAAATGTATTTAGTTAGGCATGTTCTTCCTTCACCCCAGAGAAATTTAGGCAGTTCTGTCCAATAAACAATGTACTCCAGTTAATAATGTCTTAGTGTAATCATTATAACTTTTTACTTTATTTCATCACTCCCTTTATCAGTCAATTATTGCCATAATAATGCTACATGATAAAGCAGCCCAAAGCTCAATGACCCACAGAAATAAGCTTCCATTTCTAGCTGGCAAGTCTGAGGGTCAGTGCAGTGGCAGCACTGATCTGGGCTGGCTCAGCACCAGGCATGAGTTCCATTAGGAGAAGCTCCAGGGCTGGGCACGGTGGCTCACGCCTATAATCCCAGCACTTTGGGAGGCTGAGGTGGGCAGATCACTTGAGTTCAGGAGTTGGAGACCAGCCTGGCCAATTCGGTGAAACCCCATCTCTACTAAAAATACAAACAATTAGCCGGGTGTGGTGGCGCACACCTGTAATCCCAACTACTCGGGAGGCTGAGGTAGGAGAATCGCTTGAACCCAGAAGGCAGAGGTTGTGGTGAGTGGAGATCACGCCACTGCACGCCAACCTGGATGACAGAGCAAGACTCTGTCTCAAAAAAAAAAAAAAGAAGCTCCAGGTGTCTCATTCTTTAGGAACCCTGGTCTACCTGGGGAATGTTCCTCTCTTGATGGCAGAAGCGCAAGAGGAAAGTCTCCAGTGCAATGGCATTGGGAGCCGCTATTCATGTGACACCTGCTCACAACCCTCTGGCAAGTCACATGGCCAAGCCTCATACCAACCGGGTGGAAGTACACTCTGCCACGGTGGGTGGGGAGGGAGGGAATGCTAACAAATTATGCAGCACAGGCCAGCTACAGAGGAGCCATCCAGTGGAGAAAGAGGCTGACTCCTCCCCCACCCTGCCAACTCTAGTTTCTGACCCCTCCAGGTCAGTGAAGGGAGAAGGAGGGAAAGGGGCAGGAAGTTTTTACTTCGCCAATACTGGTATCACCCTCTGTAGCCTAGGAAATGGTTGGAGGTGACTCTCACAGACACTGCTATGAGTTTTCAGGGTCTTCGGGGATCTTCAGAGATCCCAGTCTTCTGATAATGGCCAGTGCATGTCCTATCCAGCTGGTTACTGACTCCCTCCACAGCCCTGAGCATCAGGAACGTCCCCAGCTTCTATCTACAGAAGACTCTTTTCCCCGTTCCCCAGACCATCTTCTCCATGGGCTCTAGAAGATCCTATGCAGCTCTCTTGCTCTGAGGCATAGCTGGTCTCATGTTCTTCACTCCAGCAAACTATGGGAGTACAGGGAGCCCCCAGTGAAGCCAACTACCTTGGTTCCACTTTCAAAGCAGCTGGTCAGCCAGTGACCACCTGTATTAGTCTATAAAGATACTACCTGAGACTGGGTCACTTACAAACGAAAGAGGTGTAATTGACTCACAGTTCTCCATGGCTGGAGAGGCCTCAGGAAACTTACAAAAATGGCAGAAGATGAAGTAGAAGCATAGTGGTCATGCTTACATGGTGGTCAGAGAGAAAGAGAGAAGCAGGAAGCGCCAGACATTTATCAAACAACCAGGTCTCATGAGAGCGCACTCACTATCACAAGAACAGCATGGGGGGAACCACTCCCATGATCCAATCACCTCCCACCAGGTCCCTCAACACATGTGGATTACGATTTGGATTACAATTCAAGATGAGATTTGGGTGGGGACAGAGCCAAATCATATCACCACCCTTTAGATTTCTCAAGTGAGAGTCTAGCTCTAGTCCCCCAAACACCCTAAAGCGCAGAGGATGCTCATCCAGGCTAGAGGTTGGACACAGGCCCCTCTCACCTCTTCCCTTTGGAGATCATGCAACTTGGAGCTCACTAACAGGAGCTGATGCCATAAATCCTCCTCAAATCTTGAATCTCTGACTCATTTATGCTCTCATGGTGATGAGGGTTAGGGGCTCCTCAGCTGGTCTCCCTTCATACATCCTCCAACAGGACCTCACGTCTCATCTGTTGTCTGGGCACCTCAGCTGGAACTTCTGCTTTACCTGCTATATTGATACACAAACCTGTGTAGCAATCACACAGAAACGTGAGAGAGAAGGAAATACTGCAACATCAGGATGGTTGATATGCCCCTGGGGAGTACAAGATGACAAGAATGGCATCAGAGAGGGACACAGAGGGTGGCTGGGATGGTGAATTGTATGTGTCAACTTGGCTGGGCCATGGCACACAGACATTTCATTAAACTATTTTAGATGTTTCTGTGAAGATAGCTTTTAGATGACACAAACGTTTAAGTCCATAGGTATTGAGTATAGTGGATTTGCCTCTGCAAGGTGGACAGGCCTTAGCCAATGAGTTTGAAGCCCTGAGTAGAGCAAAGACTGACCTACCACGACCAAGAGGGAATTCTGCCAAAAGACTGTCTTTTTGGGGGGTTTTGTTTGGTTTGTAGTTTACACAAAGGCAATTTATTAATAGCAAACAATTTGAGGAGTCCTGTTCACAGATGATGACCACAGCAGCCCTCCTTCCTGATGATACTGTCAGAGGGGCTGGAGGTGATGTCTTCAATCGACCGGATCTTCACACCTGAGCAGGCAAGGGCTCAGAGGACCAACCGGGCCCCAGGTCCAGGAGTCTTGGTCCTATTTCCTATGCACCTCTGGACCACATCCTGAGCAGTCAACATGGCAACACATGGGGAGGATATATCTTCTTCATCCCAGCAGCCACACAGCAGGTGGTTCCTTGCCAGAAAGATCAGTGACATGGAAAAAGGTGTCAGACAAGCTGCCTTAGGATTCAAACTGCAGCTCCTCCCTGGGTCAGCAGTCTGCTGGCCTATCCCAAGCATTTTGAATTTATCAGCATCCACAATTGCCTGAGTCAATTCCTTGAGAGAGAGAGAGAGTGAGACCCTCTGATATAGTTTGGCTCTGTGTCCCTACCCAAATCTCATCTCAAATTATAATCCCATGTCAGGGGAGGAACCTGGTGGGAGGTGACTGGACCATGGGGGCAGATTTTCCCCATGATGTTCTCATGGTAGTGAGCCAGTTCTCATGAGATCTGATGGTTTAAAAGTGTGGCACTTCCCCCACCTCCCTCTCTCTCCTGCTCCGCCACGGTACAGACGTGCTTGCTTCCCTTCGCCTTCCGCCATGATTGTAAGTTTCCTGAGGCCTCCTAGCCATGCTTCCTGTTAAGCCTTTGGGACTACAAATCGATTAAACCTCTTTTCTTAATAAAGTATCCAGTCTCAGGTAGTTCTTCATAGCAGCATGAGAATGGACTAATAATACACCCTCTTTTTTTCTGTTTCTCTGGAGAATCCTAACTAATATAAGGACTTAACTATAGATGGGCAAGGTGAGGCAAGATGAGTATCATAGCTTGTAAAAGTTTTTCTTTTTATTGTTAAAACCTACATGGCCAGTTCCTGCCTTTTGCCACAGTGCATTTTATCCTTAGGTCAGGTTATGTTGCTCTTGGCCGAAGACTGCTTTGAGACAAATGCATTCCTGGAAACTACGTTGTAAATCCAATTGTCATAAAGCAGATTGAGCTTTCCCATGGAAACAATGTCACACTGAAGAATAACAGTAGGACTAGTACCCTGCCCTTGCACAGAACTTTGTAGTTCAAAAAGGACTTTCACGTACACTGTTGCATTTACTCCTGGAAGGCAGGCGATATGTTTTCTTCCTGTACAGAAGAAATTGAGGTCCAAAGAAACAATTTGCTAGGGTCAGATGGTTCATAAAGGACCCAGCTGGGACTCAGTCCTCATTTGGTGGTCATTCCAACTTCTTAACCATGCCAGGTCTCAGCTTCACACATAACAAAAAGTGTAGCCAGTACAAAAATTCCAGAATTCCAGCCTCCACAGCTAAAATTTTGCTCTTAAGTCACACACACACACACAAATACAAGCAAATGAGCATACCAATTCCTCAAGGGACCCCTGAACTATAAAGCAGACATTTAATATGTAAATAACCACCACAAAGGCCCGGCGTGGTGGTTCACACCTGTAATCCCAGCACTTTGGGAGGCCAAGGCAGGAGGATGCCTGAGCCCAGGAGTTTGAGACCAGCCTGGGCAACATGGCAAAACCCTGTCTCTAAAAAAAAAAAAGAAAAAAAAAAACACAGAAAAATTAGCCAGGCATGGTTGTGTACTTCTGTGACCCCAGCTACATGGGAGGCTGACGTGGGAGAATTGCATCAAGGTTGCAGTGAGCTGTGTTTGTGCCACTGCACCCCAACCTGGGCAGCAGAGCGAGATCCTGTCTCAAAAAAAAAACTTGGACTTGGCCTCTCCAGACCCCTTGCTGGGAGGCACGGCCTTTGGCTGTGATAACACGCCTACTTTGATATTGCTGCTATACTATATCTATACTATATTCTGCTCTAATAATAAATTGCAGATTTGGAAGCACCGCCATTGTGAACTCCCAAATCTTCTTTAGAAATTGAGCCCCGTTTAGTTCTAGCTATAGTGTATCACCATTGTTACAGGTTGAGTTATTTATGTTCCCCTAAAATGTATGTGTTGCAGTTCTAACCCCCAGTACCTCGGAATGTGGCCTTATTTGGAAAGCAGGTCATTGCAAATGGAACTAGGCGAGATGAGTCACACCACAGCAGAGTGGGCCCCTAACCCAGCATGACTTATAAAAAGAAGAAATTCGAACAAAGGGAGAACATGCAAAAATTGGAGTTATGCATCTACAAACCAAGAACCAGCAGATGCTAGGAGGAAGATCTAGAACAAATCTCTCCCTGGTGCCTTCAGAGAGAGTGTGGCTCTTCCTACACCTTGATCTCAGACCTAGAAATCCTCCACATGAGCTTCTTTTTGTTAAGCCACCAGCTTGCGGCACTGTATTATGGCAGCCTTAGCAGACTACCATGTGTGCTGCAAGGCCCCATTCTCTCCCTCTCCTACCTGCAACAAATGCTGCTGTCAACCTGGAAATCCCTAGGTTTCCCCGCCCATCACCCTCCACATGGGACCCTATGGCTTTACCTCTCTTCTCCCCAAGCAACTGCATTCTCTTCTTAGCCAAAGCATTGCCACTTATTTGCAAAATACAAGTCGTTTGCCCACGGCATGGAGGGTTATTTGCCCAGAGTCCTACATACCTGCTGACTCATATGAAAGGAGAATACATCTTGGGGCCCCCAAATCACTAAGCTAAAGGGAAAAGCGAAGCTGGGAACTGCTTAGGGCCAACCTGTCTCCCATTCTATTCAAAGTCGCCCCTCTGCGCACTGAGATAGATGCATGTCTGATTGCCTCCTTTGGAGAGGCTACTCAGAAACTCAAAAGAATGCAACTATTTCTTTCTTATCTACCCATGACCTAGAATCCCCTTCTCGCATCACGTTGTCCCACCTTTTCCAGACCAAACCCCCGTTCATCTTACGTATGTTGATTGATGTCTCGTGTCTCCTTAGAATGTATAAAACCAAGCTGTGCTCAGACCACCATGGGCACATATCATCAGGACCTCTTGAGGCTGTGTCACAAGCAAAATAAACTTTCTAAACTGGCCGGGCACAGTGGCTCACGCCTGTAATCCCAGCATTTTGGGATGCTGAGGCAGGCATTCCTGCCTGAGCAGCAGCTCAGGAGTTCACGACCAGCCTGGGCAACATGGTGAAACCCTGTCTCTACTAAAAATACAAAAAAATTAGCCAGGTGTGGCAGTAGGTGCCTATAACCTCAGCTACTCGGGAGGCTGAGGCAGGAGAACTGTTTAAACCGGGGAGGCTGAGGTTGCAGTGAGCCAAGATCACGCCACCGGGCCTGGGTAACAAAGCAAGACTCCATCTCAAATAAAATAATATAAAAATAAACTTTCTAAATTAACTAAGACCTGTCTCGGTTTTTCAGGGTTCACACTCAAGAAGACATGGTGGCCAGGTTCACAATCCCACAGTGTCAGATAAGGTGAGGCCTTAGGTCTTCCAAGCCTTGCAATTTGCAGAAAAAGAAGATGAGGACAAGGAAAAGGGAATCTTTTCCTAGGACCACATGCATAGCTCATTAATATCAGTGGTGTGATGATGACCCAGGAGTTCTGACTCTCAACCCAGTGACCTTTTTATCTGTTCAATCCTAGGTTTGTTTCCAGGGGTGACTCTCGTCACCAGCTGTCCTGAGGTGTACCTGTCTTGCTCTTTAAAAGTGAATTGGTCAGAATAGGGAAGGGAGAGAGAAAAAAAAAAAAGTGAATTAGGGGATAGGCATGGTGGCTCATTTCTGTATTCTGAGCACTTTGGAAGGCTAAGGCAAGAGGATTGCTTGAGGCCAAGAGTTCAAGACCAGCCTGGCCAACATAGCAAGACCTCCACCTCTATTTCAAAAAATAATTTTTAAAACAAATAGAGTGAATCGATTTTAGAATAGCCAGGCATAATGGCTCATGCCTGTAATCCCAGCACTTTGGGAGGCCAGGTGGGAAGGATCACTTGAGGTCAGCAATTCAAGATCAGCCTGGGCAACATAGTGAGACCCCATTTCTACAAAACTTTTTTTTTTTTTTTAATTGCAGGGCATAGCAGCACACACCTGTGGTCCCAGCTACTTGGGAGGCTGAGGTGGGAAAACGGTTTGAACCTGGAAGGTACAGGCTTGCAGTGAGCCATGATTGCACCACTGCACTTCAGCCTGGATGACAGAGTGAGATCCTGTCTCAAAAAAAATAGTAGCAACCTTGATTGCATCATCTTTGTAACCCTTTCAGTCCTTCACTGTGTGGGTGTTTTTTTT
>NW_022436947.1:9987711-9995578 GCF_009761245.1 Sapajus apella
GTGTGGGTGTTTTTTTTGTTTTTTTTTTTTTAGATATGGGGTCTGGCTATGTTGCCCAGGCTGGCTTCATTTAAACTACTAGGCTCAAGTGATTCTCCCACCTCAGCCTCCCGAGTAGTTGAGACAACAGGTGTACAACACCACACTCGTCTCATCAAAAAAAAAAAAAAAAAAAAAAAAAAAAAAAAAACATATATATATATAGAAACAAAGTCTTGCTATGTTGCTAGGGCTGGCCTCGAACTCCTACCCTCAAGCGATCCTCCCACTCATCATTCCAAAACTCTGGGATTACCGTCATGAGCTACCATGCCTAGCCTAACAAATGTTTTAATTCGCTTTTCCTCCCTGACGCCACCGAGGTTGCACGCGTGAGGCCTCTCCACCACTATGCAGACGCCACCATGATTCACTACGTCACCTCCTACCTGCTGGCTGCCCTCGTGGGTAACCCTTCCCCAAGCGCCAAGGACATCAAGAAGATCCTGGATAGCATCAGCATGGAGGCAGACGACGACCAGCCGGCTCAACGAGGTTATCAGCAAGCTGAATGGAAAAAACATTGAGGATGTGATTGCGCAGGGTATCAGCAAGGTTGTCAGCGTACCTGCCGGGGAGCTGTGGCCCTCTCTGCTGCCCCAGGCTCTGCAGCTCCTGCTGCTGGTTCTGCCCCCACTGCAGCAGAGGAGAAGAAAGATGAGAAGAAGGAGGAGTCTGAAGAGTCAGACGATGACATGGGATTTAAGAAACAAATGTTTAATTCGATTGATCAAAACATCCCTTTCTGTTCAAAGCTAGAAGATCCATAAGGAAATAAAACTCTAGGTCAATGTTTCTCAAAGTATGCCCAGGGGAACCCTTGCAAAGCTTATTTGTAAGTGGTGTCCCCAGCCTCCACTGCAGACCACTGAGTGAGACTCTTTGGTTGTGAGGTCAGGAAACAAGCCCAGGTGATGTTTTCATCCACGCTGAAGCCGCTGTTCTCAACCTTGGCTGCACACAAGAACCACCCACTTGGAGAGCTTTAAGAAACACAGATGCCTGAGTCCCTCCAGACTATTTTAACTGGTCTAGAGTACAGCCCAGGGCTGGAGGATTTTTCATAACTCCCCACGTGACTCTCTGGGAAGGCAAGATTGAACCCGCTGCGCTAACGCTTAAGACACCTGAGGCCGGGCACGGTAGCTCACGCCTGTAATCCCAGCACTTTGGAAGGCCAAGGTGAGCAGATCATGAGGTCAGGAGTTCAAGACCAGCCTGGCAAACATGGCAAAACCCCGTCTCTACTGAAAATACAAAAAATCAGTCAGGCGTGGTGGCAGGCCCCTGTAATCCTAGCTACTCAGGAGGCTGAGGCAGGAGAATTGCTTGAACCCAGGTGGTGGAGGTTACAGTGAGCCGAGATTGTGCCATTGCACTCCGGCCTGGGTGACAGAGCCAGACTCCATCTCAAAAAAAAAAAAAAAGACACTTGAGCATTCTGTGTAAAGAAGGAGTAAACAACTTGTCAGTTTGCTAGTACTCCTCCAACTTTTAAAACTCAAAGTTGCCAAGCACGGTGGCTTATGCCTGTAATCCCAGCACTTTGGGAGGCCTACGCGGGTGCATCACCTGAGGTCAGGAGTTCAAGACCAGCCTGGCCAACATGGTGAAAACCTGTCTCTACTAAATATACAAAACTAGCCGTGGTGGTGCATGCCTGTAGTCCCAGCTACTCAGGAGGCTGAGGTGGGAGAATCACTTGAACCTGAGAGGTGGAGGTTGCATTGAGCCAAGATTAAACCACTGCACTTCAGCCTGGGCAACAGAGTGAGACTCCGTCTCAAGAAAAAAAAAAAAACAGCCAGGCGTGGTGGCTCAAGCCTGTAATCCCAACACTTTGGGAGGCCGAGGCGGGTGGATCACGAGGTCAAGAGATCGAGACCATCCTGGTCAACATGGTGAAACCCCGTCTCTACTAAAAATACAAAACATTAGCTGGACATGGTGGTACATGCCTGTAATCCAGCTACTCAGGAGGCTGAGGCAGGAGAATTGCCTGAACCCAGGAGGCGGAGGTTGCGGTGAGCCGAGATCGCACCATTGCACTCCAGCCTGGGTAACAAGAGCAAAACTCTGTCTCAAAAAAAAAAAAACAATTCAAAGTTCCACGTCCCAGGAACCTACTCAGTCCTAGACAAGTCAAGACTGTTGGTCACCCCAATAAGGAATGACATCTCCATCCAATCAAAGATCAACAGGGGCCAGGTGTGGTGGCTCATGCCTGTAATCCCAACACTTTGGGAGGCCAAGATGGGCGAATCACTTGAGGTCAGGAGTTCGAGATCAGCCTGGCCAACATGGTAAAACCCCATCTCTACTAAAAATGCAAAAAATATCCGGGCATGGTGGCACACGCCAAAATCCCAGCTACCCAGGAGACTGAGGCAGGAGAATCACTTGAACCCTGGAGGCGGACATTGCAGTGAGCCAAGATCGCACCACCCTACTCCAGCCTGGACAACAAAAGCGAATCTCCTTCTCAAATAAATAAATAAATAAATAAAGATCAAAAAGGCACAAGAGCGCTGTGTTAGGAACAACGCAAACGCAAGCCTAACGCCTCCCAGCTGGAACCCCCTCCCCAGCCCACCCAGCCCCGGCTTTCTGCAGTTCCTTCCCTGTAGAGGGCTCACAGGGAGTTGCAGTTTTGCTGCAGGGTGGTGGCTGCCCTGCAGCTCCAGTCCTGATTTCCTGACAATTCAGAAAGCATTTCCATGTTGGCACAAAGTTTCTGTTTCCTATTCCCTCCCACACTATTTTTAGGTCCAGCAGACATTTCCTGCCTTAGCCTGTCCCACCCACCTCGGTGTCTACTCCAGCCTGTGATGTCAGGGTGCGTGCAGGGTGGGCCTCAAGGATGAAGTATCTGATTCCAGGTCTGGGACCCTGGCGTCCAGGAGCAGCTTAGCGCCCAGCAGGTGATCGCCCCAGGCAAAGTTGCTTTCCTGGTTTACTTTGTAAGCTATGAAATAGTAGTTTCTCATTTCCTTTTCCTTCAGCCTGGCTATGCCAAGCTCCCTGTGCATCAGTCTACAGCCTTAAAGGCAGACGAGCCCAACACGGTGGCATACTGGCTGACTGTGCTACAACTCACTGCCAGCAGACGGCAAAGTTTCAGGCTTAAAGTTCTATCTGCAGCCTCCACTTTCCAAGCATCTCCCCTGTCAGGCACTGTTCTTGTCTCATTAAAGCTCACCGCAAGGCCGGGCATGGTGGCTCTCACCTGTAATCCCAGCACTTTGGGAGGCTGAGGCAGGCAGATCACGAGGTCAGAAGTTCAAGACCAGACTGGCCAACATGGTGAAACCCTGTCTCTACTAAAAATACAAAAATCATCTTGGCATAGTGGCAAGCACCTGTAATCCCAGCTACTCAGGAGGCTGAGGCAGGAGAATCACTTCAACCCAGGAGGCTGAGGTTGGAGTGAGCTGAGATCGTGCCACCGCATTCCAGCCTGGGCAGCAGAACAAGACTCCATCTCAAAATAAATAAATAAATAAAAGCTCACTGCAGGCTTATGAGGTGGCAAAAGTCTCCATTTCCCAGGTTAGGAACCTGAAGCTCAGAGAGGTAAACAGCTTACCCCAAGGTGCACAGTGGCAGAGCCTCACCCAACTCCATTTCACCAACTGAAATGCCTCTACATCAGCATTTCTCAGCCTTTTCTTTTCTTTTTGCAATTGCTCTCCTATGGAGCCTTTATAGGCAATTTTTCCCCAATGCTCCGTCCTTTATGCAATGTTAATACTACAGATATACCACATATCAGTTTGTGAACTGAATGTGTATCTGTGCTTTAGACATTTAAAAAAAAAAGAATTTGGGCCAGGAACAGTGGCTCATACCTGTGATCCCAACACTTGGGGAGGTTGAGGCAGGAGGACTGTTTGAAGCCAGGAGTTGAAACCACCCTGGGCAACATAGCAAGACCCCATCTCTACAAAATGTTTTTAAAATTAGCTAGGCATGTTGGCATGCACCCATAGTCTCAGCTACTTGGGAGGTTAAGGCGGGAGGATCACTTGAGCCCAGGAATTTGAGGTTGCCATGAGACCACCGCACACCAGACTGGGCGACAGAGCAAGACACTCTCTCTAATGAAAAAAAAAGATTTTTTTACTCTTCAGGAACCAATTTCAGTCCCTTCAGGTGGTTTCCACGCTTGTGGTGAATGCCAGCAGGGCTCAAACTCTTACTGATTTATTCCCTTTGCATCAAATGCTGGTGGAGAAGAAGGTAAAACCACAGAGAAGTGTTTCCCAAACTGACAATCCCCAAATTCTAGCATGGAGAGGTGGTTCCCAGGAAGGACTCTATGACCACATGCACCTGTGAAAGGCTGAACGCAACCCCCCATCTCCTGAAAAGTCGTTTTATCAAAACATCTGGGTAGCTACTTCAAAAAAACTGTTTATCTATCTTTACAACTTAAATTCAGATATGTTGGTAAATTAAGGTGGATATATTGGTAAATATATCCTAATTTAAGTTGAACATCAACCTCTTTTTCTTGTCTTCTCTTTCTCTGCATTTGAAATTAATTTTCATGATTATAAAAATTAATTATAGTATAGCATAAATATTGTGTTGTAAGACATCATAAATATTAATTATAATATTGTGTTATGATTATATTAATTACATATAATATAGTATAATATATATTTTGATATTAATTATATTATTAATATTATAAATTATCTTGAGTTAATGTTTATAGAGTATCCCTTTGGAAACGCAGCCACGGATACAGAGTTGCTTTGTTTTCCAAGTCAGTCTTGCTGGGAAGACTGCTGACTTTGTTTTTTTTTTGAGATGGAGTCTTCCTCTGTCACCCAGGCTGGGGTGCAATGGCACAATCTCAGCTCACTGCAACCTCCTCCTCCCAGGTTCAAGCGATTCTCCTGCCCTGGCCTCCGGAGTGATATTGGCCTGTTTAGGTGAATAAGCAGCTTTTTCTGTGATCCTGTCCAGCCAGGCCAGCCAGACCAAGGAGCTGTGACCGTCAATACCAAGACAACACAGCAGCCTCAGCCCACCTCGCTATATTTCAACCAGGTGCAGGCAGCAGGAGCCCAAGAAAAGAAAGACGTCATAGCAAGGTCATTAAACTCTCACTTACTTTATGCCAGAGAGCAAAGCTGCCACTGGCAGGCCCCCGCTGTCTGTGTGGGGGCCGCTGCTGCCTGAGGAGAGCACGGAGGGAGGCATCCAGCTGCTCTGAGGGCCCCTCCCCAGGCAGAACCAGCCTGTCGCCTTGAAATCCTCTGCCCAGTCTCCATTCTCCTATATCAATCACGTTCTAAAAAAGGGGCTACACACCTGGTTTCCAGGAGCTTCATAGAAATCGGATTCCTGGGCCCAGCCAAGATGGATTGCATCAGAATCTCAGAGCATTAGAATGTGAGTTTCACAAAGAGGAGCCTGAAAAGGCCTGTGTGCATATTCCTGAAACACAAACGCTTAAAGGCCCCCATGTCAGATGCTTTAGGGACCACAGTCTTGGCTCAGGCAAAGCCTCCTGACGCAGGCTGTATTTTTGTTTGTTTGGTTGGTTTTTTTTTTTTTTTTTTTTTTGAGACAGAGTCTTACTCTATCACCCAGGCTGGTAGAATAGCACAATCTCGGTTCACTGCAACCTCCTCCTCCCAGGTTCAAGCTATTCTCCTGCCTCAGCCTCCTGAGTAGCTGAGATTACAGACACCTGCCACCACGCCTGGCTAATTTTTGTATTTTTAGTAGAGATGGGGATTCACCATGTTGGCCAGGCTGGTCTCGAACTCCTGACCTCATCATCCAACTGCCTCAGCCTCTCAAAGTGCTGGGATTACAGGTGTGAACCACTGTGCCCAGCCTGGAGCATTTATCTTGATGTGGCTTCTTAGCTGTGGTCAGAACCCTGGAGGGCAGGATCTTTTGTTCATCATTTTTGTCCCCAGTATCTAGCACAGGGCCAGGCATGTGCTGCGCATTTAGTGAATACTTGCTTCGTCACTAACCAAATGTACAAATGAATGAAGGAATCGCCATGCGCTCAGGACACAGATATCGGCCCAGGCAGCTCTGTCTAAAGGACCAGGTCCCCCTCTTTAGGGAGAAAGGATCAGTAGTTAAAACCATAACAGCCGGGCACAGTGGCTCAGCAATTTGGGTGGCCAACGCAGGTGGATCACTTGAGGTCAGGAGTTTGAGACCAGCCTGGCCAACACAGTGAAACCCCATCTCTACTAAAAATAGAAAAATTAGCCAGATGTGGTGGTGCACGCCTGTAATCCCAGCTACTCGGGAGGCTGAAGCAGGAGAATGGCTTGAACCCGGGAGGCGGAGTTTGCAATGAGCCGAGATCATGCCACTGCACTCCAGCCTGGGCGACAGAGTAAGACTCTGTCCCCAAATGCACCACCACATCTAAAAAAAACCACACCTGGACAGAACATCGGCAATTACTCACAGCATTTGCTTTAATTGCTTAGTAAATCCACACAATGTAACTTTATGAGTCTCAAATAATTCCCTTGTTTGTTTTAAAAATCCGTAATAGAAAATATACAGCAGGTGGGTGTTATACGGAGTGGAAATGCCTGACCCCTGACACCTGGCCACCTTTCCCATGAACTGGCAGGGATGGAACCTGTGCTGGGATCCCAGCAGGACTGCTCCAGCACGGCCACCTGATTCTGAGGGGGTTGCAGGCTGGTCCTGTACCTATCCTGTTGTGCATGAGGGGCCTGCAAGCTGCCACATCCTGTCACAGCCCCCTCCTCATCCATGTCATCCTCATGAGCACCCTGGGAGGCAGGCAGCTTTGGAGCCTTCACTTCTATCTACACTGAGACATTTGGGGAAACCTAGAAAGAAATCAGCCCCGCTTGGTACAGATGTGAGAGAAGGAGGTGGAGACAAGACGCTGAGAAGACAGACAGGAAGAGAGGGGGACAAGGGGGACAAGGACCTATTCTTTTTTTTTTTTTTTTGAGACAGAGTCTTGCCCTGTCACTTAGGCTGGAGTGCAGTGGCCCAATCTCAGCTCACTGCAACCTCCACCTCCCAGGTTCAAGCGGGTCTCATGCCTCAGCCTCCCAAGTAGCTGGGATTACTGGCACGTGCCCCCCACGCCTGGCTAATTTTTGCATTTTTAGTAGAGACAGGGTTTCACTGTGTTGGCCAGGCTGGTCTTAAACGCCTGACCTCGTGATCCGCCTCAGCCTCCCAAAGTACCGGGATTAAAAGTGTGAGCCACCATGCCTGGCCCAGGACCTACTCTTTAAAAGAGGATGTGCCCCGGTGGCTCACACTTTGGGAGGCAGAGGCAGGTGGATCACTTGAGGTCAGGAGTTGGAGGCCAGCCTGGCCAACACGGTGAAACCCCACCTCTACGAAAAACATAAAAATTATCCAGGCATGGTGGCAGGCGCCTGAAAGTCCATTACTTGGGAGGCTGAGACAGGAGAATCGCTTGAACCCAGGAGGTGAAGGTTGCAGTGAGCCGAGACTGGGCCACTCCACTCCAGCCTGGGCAACAGAGCAAGACTCGGTCTCAAAAAAAGAAAAAAAGAAAAGAAAAAAGGATGTGCCCAAGCCACGGCTGTGGCGAGATGCCCGGTCACCCTGCAACACCACTCTCGGCCACCAGGTGGCGGGCACAGGTCAACTAAGCCAGGCAGGGCTTAGGAGCTGCTGCCCAAAAGGAGGCCTAGGCAGAGGCAGCGCTGCCAAAGTGGGAACATGCACAGGAGGACACCGCACAACACACATATGCAACACACACACAACGCAACACACACCACACACACCCCTACAACACACAACAGACACAACCACAACG
>NW_022436947.1:9995588-10003728 GCF_009761245.1 Sapajus apella
CCCCACATACACATCACACACACACCACCAGAAACAACACACACACCACACATGCAGCAACTGCTCACCATCCCTCACTCCACTTTGGGAGATGCTAGATTCTTCTCCCCCACTCCACACCCTGCTTATTCAGCCTCAAAACCCAAACCACCCCCCACAGCTCGCCTCCCCTTTTTCTCCCGGTATCTCCACATTCCAAAGTGCTCTTCATCTTTTCCCAAACATGCTTGCCCAGGGCCTTTCCCTCCCACTGTCCCCTCCCTCCACCATCCACTCCTCGGAGGGAAAAATAGAACCTCCCCCAGCGGAACTCATTCTGCTTCGCCAGGAGCTTTCCACCTGCTTTCCCTTTGACCATCTCAACCATCCTACGAGGAAATTATGAGGACTGCCATTAGATAAGCCAGAAAGCAGAGTCCGGGAGGCTGAGCTCCTGGCCCGTCCAAGAGGGGAGGACAGCGGCCAGCTCTTCTGATCCCAGGGTGCGCCTCTGCCTCTGCACCCCCCACATCCCACAGGCACACCCTGCATTCCACACTACTCCCTCTCCAGACACACACCTGTCACTGCAAAGAAGCCAGGTGTGATGGGAGGTACAGGTGAGGGGAATCGAGGGTCACTGCCCAGAGGAGGCAGGCAGCCCCATTCCACAAGGCTCCTTCTGTTGTTCCAGGAGTCTCTGCCCTGGGAAAGAGGGGCTCACAGCCAGAGCTGAATTCTCTAGGGCTGAATTTTCAGCATTCTCTGCACAAAAGCAAAGAAGACTGAGAAAGTCACTTGCAACTTAATGAATGATCATTTCTGCTGGATTTGTCCCATGTGTGTGTGACTCGGCACAGGGGCTCCAGGGACAAAGGTTCTCAACACCCTGGCCACACAAAATGATAGCTGGGTCTCTCTGGGACTGACCGCCCCCATCCACAATTCCCAGCTTCAAATTGTTTCAAATACAACAGAGGGGCCGGACACAGTGACTCACACCTGTAATCCTAGCACTTTGGGAGGCCGAGGTGGGAGGATCATGAGGTCAGGAGTTTGAGACCAGCCTGGCCAACATAGTGCAACCCCGTCTCTACCAAAAAAAAATACAAAAAATTAGCTGGGCATGGTGGTGGGCATCTGTAATCCCAACTACTCAGGAAGCTGAGGTAGGAGAATCGAATTGAACCCGGGAGGTGGAGGTTGCGGTGAGCCAAGATCATGCCACTGCACTCCAGCCTGGGCAACAGTATGAGACTCCATGTGTAAATAAATAAATAAATACATCCATACATACATCAGAGGGACCCAAACCTCCTTTTGGAGGCAAGAGGCATCTGCATAAGCCCTGCATGGATGCCATTTCTTCATCTGTATCCATAGCACCTTCAGGTGGCTCTCATAGGGACGTTAAGAAGCAGTGATTAGCTGAACACCTAAGACAAGAGACAGGCAGAGGGTGGGGACAATTAACTCAGACACATTGCAGGTCCTGGGGCACAGGCCTCTTTCAGGTCAAACTGTTTTCCAGGAGCTCAGCCCCCAGGGGCCTTCCTGACTTCCAACACTGAGCGCCTTGCGGCCCCGAGCCCACTTTAGGGTGACTCTCAGACCTTGGGGTGTGAACAGCTGCTCCTGGCCTTGGGGTGGCCTCTCTCAGGCTCAGCCTCCTGCCCAGATCTAGAACCTGGGTGAGTCAAGTGAGCACCCAGGGCAGAGATGTGCAGGGCGCTTCCTCTCAGGGCAGGTACTGCACCTGAGTACCCGGCTGCCTCCTGCTAGCCCTGCTCCAAGCTATCCTTTCCCCTTCCATCCTTCTTCCACCTTACTCTTCCCAAAAAATGGAGACAACACACAAAAAATGGAGATCACAAATCTCACCAGTGGGTGCAATACCCAAATGAAATAATATCAACATTTCAAAGTGCAGTGTTTGTTCTTTTTGCTTATTTATATGTTTTGGAATGCTTCTCAAAGCAGTAAAGGTTCCTAGCTGAATCCTTTGTTTAGAACCTGTAAACACAGCCAAGGAATGAGGGCTTGTTCTGGTAGGACACTCATGTTCTTGGGGGTCAGGGAGGCGGTCGGGAGACAAAGACCTTGTCTACCTGCAATGGAGTTTCCTGAAAGTATGAGAACTTACTTAAGACCGTTACCTAAGACGTTAAAACAGTCCTCGGCGTGCAGTGGGTACACAATAATGGCCAGTAATGGCAGATTTTGAATCCAGGCTGGACACATCACACAATAGATGCAAGGTACCACAAGTTAAGGTAACGTGGCATAAGGAAATGTGGTCTCGGCCGGGCACGGTAGTGGCTCACGTCTGTAACCCCAGCACTTTGGAAGGCCGAGGCGGGTGGATCACCTCAGGTCAGGAGTTTGAGACCAGCCTGGCCGACATAGCAAAACCTCATCTCTACTAAAAATACAAAAAATTAGCTGGGCGTGGTGGCAGGAGCCTGTAATCCCAGCTACTTGGGAGGCGGAATCAGGAGAACTGCTTGAACCTGGGAAGCGGAGGTTGCAGTGAGCCAAGATTGCACCGTTGCACTCCAGCCTTGGAAAGAGAGACTCTGTCTCAAAAAAATAATAATAATAAAGAAAAAGAAAGAAAATGTTGTCTCTCCACACAACAGAACTTGATGCAGCTACGGAAAGGAAGGAAACCCTGCTACCTGCTACAACACAGATGAACTTTGAGGTCATTATGTGAAGTGAATTATTACACATATGTCCAAGAAAGGATTCCCCTTACATGAGGAATCTAAAGTACTCAAACTCACAAACTCACAGCAACAGAAAGCAGGATGGTGGTTGCCAGGGGGAGGAAGGAAAATGAAGAGTTGTTCTTTTTTTTTTTTTTTTTTGAGACAATCTTGCTCTGTTGCCAGGCTGGAGCAGAGTGGCACAATCCCAGCTCACTGCAACCTCTGCCTCCCAGGTTCAAGTGATTCTCCTGCCTCAGCCTCCTGAGTAGGTGGGTCTACAGGTGCGTGCCACCACACCCAGCTAATTTTTGTATTTTTAGTAAAAATGAGGTTTCACCATATTGGCCGGGATGGTCTCGATTTCCTTACCTCAGATGATCCGCCCACCTTGGCCTCCCAAAGTGCTGGGATTACAGGTGTGAGCCACCTCACCCCGCCTGGAAATGGGGAGTTTTTCTTTAACTGGTACCATTTCAGCTTTGCAAGATGAAAAGTTCTGGAGATTTGTTGTATAACAATGTAGATACACTTAACGCTACTGAACTGCACACGTGAAAGTGGTTAGGAGGGTAAATTTTATGGTACGTGGTTTTTTACAATTGAAAATAAATGGCCAGGTGCAGTGGCTCATGCCTATAATCCCAGATTTTGAGAGGCTGAGGTAGGCGGATGGCTTGAGCCCAGGAGTTCAAGACCAGCCTGGGCTACATAGGGAGACACCCCCCCCACCCCCAATCTCCTCAAAACATTTAAAAATTAGCCAGGTATGGTGGCACCTGCCTGTAGTTCCAGCTACTTGGGAAGCTGCGGCAGAGGATCACTTACGCCCAGGGAGTCAGGGCTGCAGTGAGCCATGATGATGCCCTGCACTTTAGCCTGGGAAACGGAAGGAGACTGCCTCTAGAATAAGTAAGTAAATATAAACTAAGAATGAATGAATGAATGAATGAATCTGAGTGAATGGTGGCCCAAGCACAGAGTTGGAAATCTGAGACGGTGCAGCCAAGAGCATCCCTCCCTCCTCCTCCCCACAGTTTCACCAGCTGAGACCAAGTTTCCGCAAACAACCAAGCCAGTTTCAAAGGGGAAGGGAAATCATAAGAACCACATGGAGGAGGTGGAAGGAGTTTGTATACATGATCTTTGGAAGGATTTCTGAGTTCAAGGTTTGTCATGTGCGCTCCGTTGAAGGCCGTTTTAAGCATCAGCTGAGTGAATCCCTCCTCCCCAGGCACCTCCAACACAGCCCCCAAACTGCAGGCACCTGCTCAGTGCTGGGCACACCCTTGTCAAATGATTTTGTCTGCGCCTCAGCCCCCCACCCCGCGTAAGCCTAATGCACACAGCCAGGGCTCCCCACCTGGATTCCAGCTCCAGAGTCCTCGGTAGCATCTACTCGGGGAGCAGCGGAGACAGCCAGCATCCCCGGGTGACTGCATGCTTTCTGCCCACACCCTCTTGAAGCTACAGTACTCAAATGTGGCCTCGTCACCTGGATGTTAAGAGAGCAAGAGCCCAGGCAAGGTGGGAACAGAGTGGACCTATCAGGAAGATAAGTGATGACGGCATTTCTGATCCCTTAGGCAAAAGGCCTCTGTGAGAGCTCACAGAGGCAAGTGTGTCGAGGCAGCCAGGGCTAGAGATGAAGGCCAAGCATCATGGCCTATGGCCTGATTCTACCACTTTAAAGGGAAATGCCTCCCCCGCTCATGATATATGGCAGGCACTTTGCCCAACTTACCTGGTTTTGTCCAGGTAACCACCCTGAACCATCCCAGAGGCTCCGAGTTGTTGAGTCAGGCAACCAAGGAGGGGTGGTGACGGGATGGGAAGTTAAGCCTACCTCTGAGAAGCTAGCACTGTGCCCAACCCCCACCCCACTGTCCTGCACTTCAGCTGTCAGCCATGGGGTCCAGGGCCTCTGCCTGGGGACATCACCAACTCAGCTTCACAGACCAGCTCAGGCTCAGCTCCTAAGAGCCTCCTCCTTACTCAGCCCGCGGCATAGAAAGTGTTAATGTGAGAGTCACGGCCAAGCTCATAACACCTGTTCCCTAACTCTCTGCATTTCTCAAACCCCACTGGTTTCCAAACCAGTCCTGGACCTTAATTCCTCACAAACTTTTTTAAACTTGTAATTATAAATGAACTTTTCCTTCCTGCCTTGCTAGCCTCAGATCACCCCAGTCTTTTGGAAAAAGCGACATCACACTTTGCATTGCTGCCTGTTGGTCAATTTCTTCCGTTCCAGCTCTGAGTTTTTGGCAACTCTTTCCCTTTTCTTCCCTTCCTTGGACTCTCCTTGCCAACCCTTCAATTGTCTTGTAATCCTCCTCAAAGCATTCCTGCTAGGAACATATTTACACTCCTCAATCTCTTGTTTTCACAGAAGAATAACACAAAAGCAAACACCATCACCACCGCAATCAAAGCAGATAACTCCCGAGCTCCGGGAACAACGCCTTTAAAGAATGGAGTCAGGTTTGACTTGGATGGGGGCTGGGGGGTCGGTGGAGGGTTGGGGCAGAGGAGGAGACATTCCTGGCTTAGGAGCAGGGAGTTTAGGGTTATCTCGAAATAATTGCACTTAAAAGTGGTTGCTTCACTTCAAAGGAGCTTTTGGGGCTGGTGTGGGCTCTGGCCATCAGAGCCTGTCCGTTGAGCAGGCAGTAAAAATGTGAGAAAGAACAGAAGCAGAGCCCCACCCGCCACACCACCCTGGGTCCTACACGTAGAGCAAGGCAGTCAGGGCAGATTGCAGACTTCTTTACAGGCATTGCCGTGAATGTCACCTCCTCCCAAAGCAGCCTTTTTTGTGGCAAAGGGAGAAACTAAAGCACAGGGCAGGTGGTACCCAGTCCTCATGGAGCAATGAGGACTCTGGGCCACCCTGGGGCTCTCTCTGCTGCCCCCAACAATCCCCCACCAGACTTCCTGCCCACTTGGTGGCTTTCACACACACCCCAGGCTGCGGGGGACAGTAGTGGTAGAAGGGGCTTCCAGAGAGACCCAGTGCCCAACAGGGAGACCAGCGTCACATGTACCACACCCGTCCCTCCGAAGGGCCAGGCCTCTGGGCCGATTCTTAAGAAGCAATTAGAAAAAGTAATGGTAGGGTCTGGCTCGGTGACTCACACCTGTAATCCCAGCATTTTGGGAGGCCGAGGCAGGCAGATCACCAGGTCAAGAGATAGAGACCAGCCTGGCCAACATGATGAAACCCCGTCTCTACTAAAATACAAAAATTAGGTGGGCGTGGTGGCACACAACTGTAGTCCCAGCTACTTGGGAGGCTGAGGCAGGAGAATCACTTGAACCTGGGAGGCAGAGGTTGCAGGGAGACTCCATCTAAAAAACAGGAATGGTGGACAACCTTTAATGAGCACTTATGATAGGGATTTGGCTATACACCAAGGGCGTTTTTCTCCTTTAAGCCTCCTCGCCACCCAGTGAGGTAGCTGATATAACCATTTCCAAAATTCAGACAGTGGTTTGACATCACTAAACATTAGGGAAAACTGAAAATCAAAACCACAGTGAGGGCTGGGCACCATGGTGCACACCTGTAATCCCAACACTTTGGGAGGCCTAGGTGGGCAGATCACTTGAGTCCAGGAGTTCGGGACCAGCCTGGGGAACATGGTGAAACCCTATCTCTACGAAAAATACAAAAATTAGCCAGGCACAGTGATACATGCCTGTGGTCTCAGCTACTTCGGAGGCTGAGACAGGAGGATTGTTTGAGCTCGGAACGCAGAGGTTGCAGTGAGCTGAGATCACGCCGCTGTATTCCAGCTTGAGCAACAGAGCAAGACCCTGTCTCAAAAAAGAGAAAAAAGAAAAAAAATCACAAAGAGATTCACTTCACATTCCTTAGGAGGCCACTTTCAAAAAAAGAAAAGAAAGTGGCCAGGCGTGGTGGCTCATGCCTGTAATCCCAGTACTTTGGGAGGCCGGGGCAGGCAGATCAACTGAGGTTAGGAGTTCAAGACAAGCCTGACAATCTTGGTGAAACCCCATCTCCACTAAACATGCAAAAATTAGCTGGGTGTTGTGGTGCACGCCTGTAATCCCAGCTACTCAGGAGGCTGAGGCAGGAGAATCGCTTGAACCCAGGAGGCGAGGTGGCAGTGAGCCAAGATCGTGATATTGCACTCCGGCCTGGGCAACAAGAGCAAAACTCCATCTAAAAAAAAACGGGATTAAGATCGTAAATTTTGCCGGGCACGGTGGCTCAAGCCTGTAATCCCAGCACTTTGGGAGGCCGAGGCGGGTGGATCACGAGGTCAAGAGATCGAGACCATCCTGGTCAACATGGTGAAACCCTGTCTCTACTAAAAATACAAAAAAATTAGCTGGGCATGGTGGCACGTGCCTGTAGTCCCAGCTACTCAGGAGGCTGAGGCAGGAGAATTGCCTGAACCCAGGAGGCGGAGGTTGCGGTGAGCCGAGATCGAGCCATTGCACTCCAGCCTGGGTAACGAATGAAACTCCATCTCAAAAAAATAAAAAAAAAGATGGTAAATTTTTTCTCCTAATCCCATGTAGAATAAATAAATAAATAATAAATAAATAATTTTAAAATATGGTAAATTTTAGTTTATGTATATCTTATCAAATTTAAAATGTTTTTTTTATTATTATTATCATTTTTTTTTTTAGACAGAGTCTCATCACTCACTCTGTCACCCAGGCTGGAGCGCAGTGGCACAATCTCAGCTCACTGCTCCCTGCAACCTCTGCCACTCAGGTTCAAGTAATTCTTCTGCCTCAGCCTCCCAAGTAGCTGGGATTGCAGGTGTGAGCCACCTCACCCAGCCAATTTAAAAGATTTTTGAATGAGGAAATTGAATTGTCAGAATTAAGAAACTCTCCCAAGGGGCAGGACTGAGATTTGAGCTCAAGATCTACCTGGGGCCAAAACTTATGCGCTTAACCACTCGACTTCCAAAGGTTTCTGTAGAGTCAGCCACATGGCCTTGCTTGTGCCCTGGTAACCACAGCACACTTTTCCCAGACCACACCCCAGGCTCAGGTGCACTTGGTGGTTGGGGTATATGCACCCATTAATTCACAACTATTTTTTGGGCACCTATGCACCAGGCTGTGTGCCAGGCACAGGGTATGATCATGAGTAACACAGAACAGGTCCCTGTCCTCATGGTACTTATATTCTATGAGGAGAGACAGACAATAAATACATAAACAAATATCTGGAAAATTACAGATCATAATGAGAATTGTTCAGGAAAGAGACCATTAAAAAGAAGGGCAGGCCAGGCGCGGTTCAAGTGAGTCTCCTGCCTCCGCCTCTTGAGTAGCTGGGATTACAGGTGCCAGCCACCATACCCAGTTAATTTTTGCATTTTTTTTTTTTTTTTTTTTTTTTTTTTGGGCGGGGTTTTTCTCATGTTACCCAGGCTGGAGTGCAATGGCGCGGTCTCAGCTCC
>NW_022436947.1:10004128-10039773 GCF_009761245.1 Sapajus apella
TGTCCTCCCAATATGCTGGGATTACAGGCATGAGTCACTGCACCTGGCCTTGATTTTTGCTTTAGAAATAACTCATAGGTGTGGCCTTTTTCTAAGTAAAGTGAACTTGTCCTTGGGGTGTCATCAAACCTCTGGTCTATCGGGGAACTCAGGGCTCAAACCAGGACCTCTTGGAGTCTCCTGGATGGAGGCATCCTGGCCCATGATCCAAATGGGCCAGATCATCTGCACCTCTGCCCGCTGAGGCACATTGATCTTTCCACAAGGACTCCCTCAGAAAGAAAAGGGCCTTGGAGACCGCACCATATCCCGGAGGAGCTGAGAAACAGTCTGAACTGGCACAGAAGGGCTGGGGGCTAAACCTGCCTTTCCCCAGCCTCCATTTCCCCATCTGTAATATGGAACCAGCAGGGAGGGAGAGGAGAAAGTCCCTGCTCGTCTTTGCTGAATTAGGATGTAAGGGATCAGTGTAGGAAGGACGTGGGAATTAACTTCCTAAGTTACAAGGTGCCCTTTCTCTAAAAGGTGGAATATTTTTAGCTTCCTAAGCAGCTCAAGAGAGTCAGGAGCTGTTTACACACAAGACAGCTGAGACGCAGAGATGAGGGTTCTGAAGGCCCTAATCACTAACAGAACCATGAAAAAAAAAAAAAAAAAACCCGGGTGTTCCCTTCCCCAGTGAGGCAGCTCCAGGGCCCTGTGTCTGTCTCATCTATAAGCAGGATCCTGTGCTCCCAGGATCTGCCAGACTTGTGGCTATTACACCTGCTGTCACCCAAGGCCTCCCCTGGACCTTCTGAACTCTCTATCAGCTGCCAGCCCAGACACAATCCATCTCCATCTGCCTAAACTGTCAGAACTGCGTGGTGGGGAGTGAAGCTTTGCTTGACCACCACGATGGTTTGCATTAAGTAACCCAGCTTCGGTTAGGCGGCCTGGATGGAGCTCCCTGTGTGCTCAGACTCTGAGCTGAGCATTCTGTCTTCTCTGAGCCTCAGTGTCCCTGTCTCTGGGATGTCCTCACTCCCTCCTTCTCTGCCTCCTGCCAGCCCTGTTCACTGGTACCTGCAATGGCCATCCCTTCAAAGTTGGCATAGCCAGGGCTTCATCTTCAGCCGTCGGGTCCTCTCACCTCACACTCCCCTGGACTGAAACCATCACCCCTTCTTGAGGGAACCCGGCACCACCCCCAGCCCTAATCCAGCTCTGGACTGAAGAGGCCAACAGCCTGCAGGACTCCAACCCCCTGTGACTGTCCTACAGACACTAAACTTTGACTGACGTCATAGTAATTATTTCCTTCCTCAAACTGGCTCCCTGTCCTGGGTTCCATCTCCTTAAATGCCATGGCATTGGCAGCCAGACATCCATCCCCTCTGACTTCACCCATGCTCATTTCCCAAGGGAAGTGACAAACAAAGCGGTAGAGTTCTCCTTTCTTTTTTTTTGAGACAGAATCTTGCTCTGTCACCCAGGCTGGAGTACAGTGGCCCAGTCTCAGCTTACTGCAACCTCTGCCTCCCAGGTTCAAGTGATTCTTCTGCCTCAGCCTCCCCAGTAGCTGGGACTACAGGTGCATGCCACCACACCCAGCTAATTTGTGTATTGTTAGTAGAGACGAGGTTTCACCATGTTGACCACGCTGGTCTCGAACTCCTGACCTCATGATCTGCCTGCCTCGGCCTCCCAAAGTGCTAGGACTACAGGTATGAGCCACCGTGCCCGGCGAGTTCTCCTTTCCTCATGCCTCTCCCCACTGTCCCCTCACCATCCCCACCACCATGCCCAGCCCTCACTCAGGCCTGCGGCTCTGTCACCTGGATAACCACAGTGTATCTCAAATGGCTGCTAAACTTCTGAGCCGCCCCCAGCACCGACCACCAGAGGTTTTTCTCCAAATCATACATCTATCCGCACATGTGACTTCCCAACTCCAAAGTCTTCCATGGTCCCCAAGAGCCTCCAAGCCCTTCCTAATCCACTTTGACCACCTTTCAGAGGCTGCTCTCACATTCTCAAAGCACCCTTCTCCTCAGCAAGGCCACATTAGCCATTTCCAACCATGCACTTTGTTTCTTTGTTTGTTTGTAATGGAATTTCACTCTTGCCAGGCTGGAGTGAAATGGTACAGTCTCAGCTCACTACAACCTCCACCTACCGGGTTCAGCGATTCTCCTGCCTCAGCCTCCCAAGTAGCTGGGATTACAGGCACCCACCACTATGCCCAGCTAATTTTTTGTATTTTTAGTAGAGACGAGGTTTCACCATGTTGGCCAGGCTGGTCTCGAACTCCTGACCTTGTGATTCTCCCCCACTTGGCCTCTCAGGCATGAGCTACTGCACCCAGTCAACCATGCACTTTTTATTCACGTTCTTCATGCAGTCCCTCTGCCTAAAATGCTCTCTACTCCTACCACTAGGCAAAACCTAGACTCCATTCAAATACCCTCTCCAGCGAGGTGGTTTTCTCTGACCTGCTGTCCTCGGGGCTGCATCACCCTGGCTCTGTCTTTAGCCACCTGGGCTACGGTCCTTAGGATGATGGTCCGCTTCACCTACCTGGGAGCTCCTGAATAAGGGCAGTCACCACTCAAATAGGTGAGTTCCCACTGTCCTTCACAGCCCACCTCTGTATTTCTGGCTCCTCTCAAGGTACTAAGCATATCAGGTGTTCAAACATTGACGGAATTATATTCATTCATACATTCATTCATTTATTCAGTCAATAAATATTTACTTATAACCCACCCGCCCCCATGCAAAGCATAGTTTCAGGCATTGGGGACAGGGGAGCCAGGCGGTAGTGGTGTGCAAGGATGCTTGGCCCAGAATCCACTAGAGAACCAAGACGTGCACACTCAGACCTGTGCCACCTGACATGTGACCCATGGCACACGCCTGACCCAGAATCCGCTAGAGAGCTAAGATGTGCACACTCAGACCTGTGCCACCTGACACATAAGAAGGGCTGTGTGAACACTGCAAAGGATAAGGGTGTCCCTGGAGGGACATATTGCCGCACAGTTACTGCCTCTTCCCCAACAATCCAAGGGGCCTCCTGGGCCCCAGGCCTGGGAAGGGATTGGAAACCATTGCCAAACACCAAGCAGCATCAAACGTTCCAGTTCAGTTCTGACCAAAAATGCTTCGGGCACCGTACTAGGAGCCACTCAAATAGGTGAGTTCCCACCGTCCTTCACAGCCTCAAATCCCATGACCTTCAGGAAGGCCTCTCTGTCTGCCCCAGGACACAAGAACATTCACTCCTCCAGATTCCCACAGCACTCACTCCCCTGCCAAGTATAAAATTGTGCTCCACTGGTTTTTGTTTTGTTTTTTTGAGACAAAGTTTTGTTTTGTTGCCCAGGCTAGAGTGTAGTGGCATGATCTCGGCTCACTGCAACCTCCGCCTCCTGGGTTCAAGTGATTCTCCTGCCTCAGCCTCCTGAGTAGCTGGGATTACAGGCATGTGTCACCATGCCCAGATAATTTTTGTATTTTTAGTAGAGACAGGGTTTCACCATGTTGGTCAGGCTGGGGTTTCACCATGTTGGTCAGGCTGGTCTCGAACTCCTGACCTCGTGATGTGCCTGCTTCAGCCTCCCAAAGTGCTGGGATTACAGGTGTGAGCCACTGCGCCTGGCCTCACTGGTTATTTTCTATCTATAGGTACTGTTCTTTGTGTCAGTCAGCACCCAGCAGGAAACAGATAGCACACTCTAACTAGGATGATGGTAGGAGAGGTGTTTTGTTTTGTTTTTTGTTTTGTTTTGTTTTTGAGATGGAGTCTCGCTCTGTCGCCCAGGCTGGACTGCAGTGGCATGATCTCAGCTCACTGCAACCTCCACCTCCCATGTTCAAGTGATTCTCCTTCCTCAGCCTCCCAAGTAGCTGGGACTACAGGCACACACCACCACACCTGGCTATTTTTTGTTTTTTGGTTTTTGGGTTTTTTTTGGTGGATACGGGGTTTCACCACATTGCCCAGGTTGGACTCAAGTTCTGACAGCACTCACTCAGGTGATCTGCCCACCTTCACCTCCCAGAATGCTGAGATTACAGGCCTGAGCCACCATGCCCAGCCTATTGTAGGAGAGTTTTTTAAAAGAAAGGGGCTATTTATACAGGGCAGATTAGAGGAACCAGAAGAGACAGGGCTACACCCCAGGGCTGGAACAAGGCACCAATTTCCCCTTTGAACTGAAGGGACTAGGAAAAGGCTTACCAGCAGTCTGGGGAGAAGGGGGCAAACAGGACACCTGGACAGGAGGAGCAGCTGTCCATTCAGGGATCCCCAGAGAGGTGGCGGGAGGAATAAATCCCCAAAGCATCTTCCTTTATCCCACTGATCTCCTGCTGGAGCTTCCCGCTGGCCAAACGGAGGGCAAGGGAAGCCCTGGTGTAGTCTGCATGAAATGCACACGGAGTGGAGCTGGGCCCCCAGGGCAAACAGGTGATATCTGGCACATTCTCCAAACTTCTGGAAACTCCCAGGCACTAGAGGTGTTTGCTCTGCACCTGGCATCAGCCTTGCTCAGAATGCACCTTGAGAGCGTTCTGATGAATTAGCAACTGTCATGCTCCTTCTCAAGTTTGCTCCTAGCCCTCCTCAGGGTCAGACTCATTCAAACCAAAGGGATCTACAGGCAGAGACCAAAAGCCTGGAACTCTGGGGAGAGACGGCCTGAGCTGGACTTTAGGCCAGGAAGGCAGTGTCTCTGCACCTCAATGATTTCACCTGTTAAAAATAAAACCAATTAAAAACCTGTCAGAGGCCGGGTGCAGTGGCTCACACCTGTAATCCCAGCTCTTTGGGAGGCCAAGGTGGGCAGATCACAAGGTGAGGAGTTTGAGACCAGCCTGGCCAACATACTGAAACCTTGTCTCTACTAAAATATAAAAATTAGCCAGGCCTGGTGGCACGTGCCTGTAATCCCAGTTACTCGGGAGGCTGAGGCAGGAGAATCCCTTGAACCTGGGAGGTAGAGGTTGTGGCGAGCCAAGGTCAAGCCACTACACTCCAGCCTGGACAATAGGACAATAGTGCGAGACTCTGTCTCCAAAAAAAAAAAAAAACTGTCAGAGGATTGTTACAAGGATAAAGAAATACTTTACAAAGCATGTAGAGGTTTGTCCATCAGATAACAACACTCAAACTCAATACATGCTCATTGTCGCTGCTGCTTGCTAAAATCTCATGGTCTGCAGAGTGATGGGCCCTGGCCCCAGCTCTGGTAAGACCTCTCTCAGGCAGAGCTGGCTTTCCTTAGAATCCATTTCCCACCATCTTCCCTTCCTCTTCCTTCCCCCTGGCATCTCTGGGTCCAATGTCCTGTACCTTCCTGGTCTGAAAGGTGATGGGAGGTGCAGCTGCTTCGTGCAAGTGCTGCTGCTGACACAGGCCCTGATACAAACCCTGAAACTGACAAGGTGCCTGCCCACCCAATGCAAGACCCAGGGTCGGCCTCACAGAGGCACTGGGATTTGCAGTCTTTGTCCCCTAACCCACCTAGACACTCTGGGTTTTGATATTCCATCCAAGACTGTCCAACACCTGACTGTGGAGTCCTGGGACCACCATGTTTCCAGGGGTGCCAATGTTTCCCTCTCCAACACAGAGCCCATCACCTGGCTTGCAAACATCTAGGGAGGGAGGCTGGGGAATGGGGCCACTGGGATTCCAGGGCTCCCCACCAATACCATTTGACATCATTCCCAAGTTGTACCAGGAACCGTGGGAGCCCACAAGCCCGCCTGAAGTTTCTCTAAACATCAGAGTCCCGGGTACGAGGTGGCTCCAGCCACGCCCCCAGCTAGGAGCTGGCAAGGCATGCAGGGCTTTGCCCTTTATCATCATGTCAGCCCAGCCAGGAAGCATCCCCACCCTGCTCATCAGCACCATAAACAGGGCCCAGAGCAGGAGGTGGGGGTGGAGTTGGGGGGATGATGGACTGCTCTCTCCAAAGCAGTCAATTAAGAAGGAAGAGTTAAAAGGACCACTGTGTTATTCCACTTATGAGAGGAATGTGTCCTGGGGTGGTGGTACCTGCTCTCACGGCTCTGGTGCTGTCTGTGATGGTGATAAGGGGCCTCTGGGGGAGTGAGGCTCTGTCTCCTAGGAGTGCTCACCCTGAGCTGCCTGCAGGACCCACAGCAGGGTATCCAGTCAGCAGGTTCAACCAGGACTCCACACCCCCCAGCAGGTCCCCCGGGCCTCTCTGGCACGTCCTCTTTTGTCTGCTCTGTGTCCTATTCTCCACCCTCTGAGATGATCAAGTCCATCTGTTCCCAGACCTATGTAGATGTGGTCATATGAGCCATGCAGGTTGAATAGGGGAGCTACACTCCATCTGCATCAGGGCCCACGCCAGTGTAAATGCCTAGGACTGGGAAGATACCTGAGGGAACCAGAGAAAGAACACTCTCACCTGCAAGCTGATGCTCACAATTCCACGCTTAGATATTCATTTCTTCAACTCAAAACTCCATATTGGGGACCAGGCATGGTGGCTCATGCTTGTAATCCCAGTTTGGGAGGCCGAGGCGTGTGGATCACCTGAGGTGAGGAGTTCAAGACCAGTCTTGTCAATGGGGTGAAACCCCATCTCTACTAAATATACAAAAATTAGCTGGGCATGGTGGCAGTTACCTGTAATCTCAGCTACTCGGGAGGCTGAGGATGGAGAATTGATTGAGCCTAGGAGGGGAGGCTGCAGTGAGCCGAGATCACGCTATTGTGCTCCAGCCTGGGCGACAAGAGCAAAACTTCATCCCAAAAACAAACAAACAAAACCCTCCATGTCTTTAGGAGTCCTCATGCTTGTACCACCGCCATCTCTTGAGGCGCTCACATGTTCATTCCAATGGCAGCTTTCCAGAGACAGTGGCCTTGCTCTGGTTGTCCACCTTGGAGTATGCAGGTCCTGGCACCTAGAGGGCCATGGCCTGCCAATGAGGAGATGCTGCTGAGGACTGGCCCCTCTGCGACCAAAGGGCTCAGGAGAAAGGGCAGCAGCCTGAGGATCAGGAGCCGGCGTCCTAAGCTGTGTGAGCTCGAGCAGGCCACATACTCTCTCTGGGTGTCAGTTTTCCCAACTCTAAAATGAGGGTATGGGAGCAGATGCCCTCCAGCTTCTTCCCTGCTCTTGAATGCTCAGCTGTGCATGGGCCTGATCCTTGAAGACAAGGAAAAGCCCCAGCCCAGGCATGCCCAGTGGTGCCTGAAGGCAGCTCCAGTTTAAAGTTTTCAGCAGACACTTCCAGGTGTCCCTTCTGCCTCTTTTCTCCCCTCCTCAGGCCCCTCCATGGGCCCCAAGTCTTGAGGCTCCATCTATGTTTCTGGACCGTGCTGATGTCGCCACACACTCTCACCCATCAGGTCTTCTGGCCTTCTGAGTTTGTATAAAATCAGGATCCTGAGGCCGGGCGCGGTGGCTCACACCTGTAATCCCAGCACTGTGGAAGGCCGAGGCGGGCAGATCACGAGGTCAAGAGATCGAGACCATCCTGGTCAACATGGTGAAACCCCGTCTCTACTAAAAATACAAAAAATTAGCTGGACATGGTGGCACGTGCCTGTAATCCCAGCGACTCAGGAGGCTGAGGCAGGAGAATTGCCTGAACCCGGGAGGCGGAGGTTGCGATGAGCCGAGATCGCGCCATTGCACTCCAGCCTGGGTAACGAGCGAAACTCCGTCTCAAAAAAAAAAAAAAAATCAGGATCCTGGAGCAGGCATGGTGGCTCACACCTGTAATCCCAGCACTTTGGGAGGCCGAGGTGGGCGGATTGCTTGAGTCCAGAAGCTCCAGACCAGCCTGGGAAACATGGTGAAACCTTGTCTCTACAAAAAAATACAAAAATTAGCTGGGCATGGCGGCACATGCCTGTAGTCTCAGCTACTCAGGAGGCTGAGGCAGGAGGATTGTGTGTGTCCAGAAGGTGGAGGCTGCAGTGAGCCAAGATTGCACCACTGCACTCCAGCCTGGGTGACAGAGTGAGACCCTGTCTCAACAAATAAAAAGCAAGGTCCTTTAGCACTAGAACCTGTCCTTTGACTTTAGGTTGAACACAACTTTTCCAGGAGTCACCTATGACACCAATTCTGTCATATCGTGGAGCGGCCCCTGAGCAAGGCCCAGAGCGGGGCTTCCATGCCTATCCGCGGCTCCTCTTCTCAGCTCTGCTCTTGCCTCTCTCCTGCACCCACCCTGGGCCTGCTCCCAGGCGTTTCCCGAAGCCCTTCCTCATGCTTCTGTGCGAAGCTTGGCTCTAGCACACTGGAACCTCATATCCCCATCCACTTCCTGTGCTGGCCCGGGGAGCGCATTTCCCACACACCCCTTGGTGACCGCCATCTTACCTTCTGGTAGTTCATAATTACATTAGTTAGGACAGAGGCCAAGACCAACAATTACAGCAGCACTCGATCCCTTAGTGGAAACTGTGGTGCTATCCCACATCCGTGTCACACCCTGATTTAAAGGAGAGGAAGATGCCAACCCAAAGCCTTCAAGAGCTTTCTGCATGAAAAAGTTGCACGAGAGACCTTGGATAGAAGAACATCCAGGCCCTGACTCACCCCCTTCCAGAGGTAGCTGCCATCACCTCAAACCTCAGGGCATCCCAAGAGTGCCTCCCTGCAAATAAAACACTTAAAGCTAACATTAACCATTTCTCAATCATGTCTGGCCTTCCCAGTACAGCTCTTGGCTGGGCATGGTGGCTTATGCCTGTAATCCCAGCACTTTGGGAGACAAGGATGGGCGGATCACGAGATCAGGAGTTTGAGACCAGCCTGGCCAATATGGTGAAACCCCGTCTCTACTAAAAATATAAAAAATTAGCCGGGCATGGGGCTGTGCGCCTGTAGTCCCAGCTACTCAGGAGACTGAGGCAGAAGAATCACTTGAACCTGGGAGGCGGAGGTTGCAGTCAGCCACGATTGCACCATCACACTCCAGCCTAGGCAAGAGAACAAGACTCCATCTCAGAAAAAAAAAAAAAAAAAATCTATAGTCACCTTGGCAAAGGGGAAATCACAGAGTTCTTTTGCTTCAACGACTTCCCTGGTCTTGGCATGTCCTGGGTTGCTGTTTTGTTCCTTCACCACAAGTCATCCCTTGTAGGTGGAGGACCAAAGGGATGGTCATTCAGGGGAGGTGGGGTGAGCAAGGCTGGTGTCTATTTCTCAACCAAGTTCAAGCATGGCGATGGGGGAGTCAGATGCCTGAACCAGGGATGGTTGGCAGGAGGGAAAAATGAGCATGGCCTCCTCCTCATCTGATCCTCCTGTGGTGGCCCACCATGTTTGCAGGAGTGCCATCAACAGGAAATAGCTACAATGTTGTGTGTTTGCCAGTGGTTCATAACTCAGTATAATTTAGTTCTCCACAGGAGACCTAAAGAGTTACTTATCCACGTCCTCCTTAACTCATACCTTCTCCCCAAGAAGGCCAACAAAAAAGTTTCTCTTTTAAAGCCTAGTGATGAGAAATGGCTTGAACTCCAACTGTGAAAACCTGAATTTAAAGCATAGATACAACACTGCTCAGTTAAATATGTATACATATAGATTCAATCTTTTCAAACAATAATAGCTATCATCTCCAATATGGCTAGCTGTTTCTCCAAATTCCAAGGCACCAGTAGGCAGCTTAGAAAGAGGTGGGGTAAGTCGGGCGCCGTGGCTCACACCTGTAATCCCAGTACTTTGGGAGGCCGAGACAGGCAGATCACAAGGTCAAGAAATCGAGACCATCCTGGCCAACATGGTGAAACCCTGTCTCTACTAAACATACAAAATTTAGCTGGGCATGGTGGCATGCACCTGTAGTCCCAGCTACTCCAGAGGCTGAGGCAGGAGAATTGCTTGAACCCGGGAGGCAGAGGTTGCAGTGAATGGAGATCAGGCCACTGTATTCCAGCCTGGGCAACAGAGTGAGACTCTGTCTCTAAAAAAAAAAAAGAGGTGAGTTAATCCAGGCACACTGGCTCATGCCTGTAATCCCAGCACTTTGGGAGGCTGAGGCAGACAGATCACTTAAGGCCAGGGGTTCGAGACCAAAGAAAGAAAGAAGGAAGGAAGGAAGGAAGGAAGGAAGGAAGGAAGGAAGGAAGGAAGGAAGAGAGAGGGTTAAGAACAAGGAAGGAAAGTGTGACTTGAGTCATAAATACTCTCAAGAGACAGTCCCTGTTAGCTACATAAATTGATACCAAAACTTTTAGATAAAATCTGAAACGGTCTGGCCCTAGTGGAATTTTAAGAGCAAGATGGGATTTGGAGGCTAAATCCCTTATCTTTCAGGTTGACATCAGGGAGATTGATCACCCACAAAGACAGGGCTCGCTCCTTCTAAG
This sequence comes from Sapajus apella, assembly GCF_009761245.1. Taxonomy (NCBI): domain Eukaryota; kingdom Metazoa; phylum Chordata; class Mammalia; order Primates; family Cebidae; genus Sapajus; species Sapajus apella. The sequence goes on from NW_022436947.1 coordinate 10,014,486, forward strand.
TGAGGGACACAGCCCCTCTGCTCAGAGGACCACAGACCTGACCCAGTGGTACGCTTTCTGCCTCACGTGGTCACCCAGAGACCCTCCTGCCTGATGCAGCCAGAAATTCCTTCATCCAAACAGCCTGAATATCTGCCAAATGCCTTTGCCAGGGCCTGATGGTCCAAGTGCAGAGAATAGCATTTTTTAATTTAGCTGCCTTCCTGCGTCTTTGTTCTTTCCTGTGCTTCATTATCTTGAGAGGTCTTTAATAACTGAGCAGGCCTGGAACATTCCTCCTCGGCTTCTCCCACATGGCTTTTTCCACCCCAGTGCTTGGAGGAGGATGCTGGAGCCCTGAGCTGGTGCTGGCTGGAGCATCGCCTGCTGGGGCCCCTGGCACACAGCCCCAGGGCAGAAACTGGGAAGAGAGGGTCCTGGGGCCTCCTTGGAATTGTCAGCCACAGGAAATGAGATTTGGAGCAGAAAAGAAGAAGGTATGTCGCCAACACTTCCTCCCCACCCTGCACACACACACCCAGGCATACATACACCCATGAATCCTCTGGCAGCAATGTGTGAGTCACTGTATCCCATGAGTTGTCAGGTCAGAGGGGTTTCGGGGGGAAGAGTATCTTCGGTTTGCAATATGCCAAATCAGGTGTTTTCCCACAGCTCACTCTGACACTAGGAACACACCCCCAGGGACAGGATATTATTACATAAACAGTGAGTCCCCAGCTGGTCAACACCCAGGTGGGAACTATAGAACATTCCAGATCTCCAAAATGCTTCTCAAACCATCGTGTTTTCTTCCTCTCCAGGTGGGAAGAAGGGAGGTTGGTGTTGCCAATGCCACAGATACAGCACCAGGCTGGGATGGAAGCACCCAGGCTGGGGCCAGCCCTGGCCCAATGGGCCCACTGCCACATTCAGCAGGCTACGTTCTGCAAGACCACCAGCAAGGGTCGGGGAGGCGTCTCAAAAGAGGTGATGCTAGAGCCAAGCCCTAGATGTCCCATGGTTTCTGAGCTGTCTTCTACAGGAGGGTTCCCAAGTGTGAGCCCAGATACCGAAGGCCTAAAACCACTTGCAGCTCAGAGCAGGCCAGAGCTGCCAGAGCACAAGACATCTGAGAGGCAATAAGCCTAGGGCCAGGCACGGTGGCTCACGCCTGTAATCCCAACACTTTGGGAGGCCAAGGCTGGCAGATCATTTGAGGTCAGGCGTTCAAGTCCAGCCTGGCCAACATGGTGAAAGCCCACCTTTACTAAAAATACAAAAATTAGCTAGGCGTGGTGGTGCATGCCTGTAATCCCAGCTACTCACTACTCTGGAGGCTGAGGCAGGAGAATCACTTGAACCCGGGTGGCAGAGGTTGCAGTGAGCTGAGATTGTACCGCCGCATTTAGCCTGGGTGACAGAGCCAGACTCCGTCTCGTAGTGGGAGAAAAAAAAGAGCTGATAAGCCTAGAAAGGAAAGCAAAGCAAGTCAAAAGGATTTGAATGTTGAGGAGAGAGTTTGGATTTCCTTTGCTCTAGAAAATAGATTTCTAAAAAGGGCTTTAGGGTAAAACAACATTCTGGTCATGGTTAGAAGCGCAGCCCTCAGAGAGAGAGAGGCTGCCTGGCTTCCAGCGCCAGCCCAGCCACTTACTGGCTATGTGACCTTGGGAAAGATACTTAATCTCTGCATGCCATCTGTAGAATAGGATAAAGTAGTTCATGGATTATCTAAAATCATCTTAGACTCATTGGCTAGGTGGCCACAATGACACAGTTCTCATTACTTGTGCACACATACCAAGAATTACAGAATTAATGTCAGTCACTTGGAAGAAAATCACACTTTTGAGAAATACTGCATCCTTTAATGGCACAGAAAAGATTGTGTAGAGAAACCTAATTCTGGGTTATAATGACTCAGGGTTTTGAAACAATTCAGAAGGATGGGACTCTGAGGATGTAGAAATTTTAAGTGGGCCGGGCGTGGTGGCTCACGCCTGTAATCTAAGCACTTTGGTGGCCAAGGTGGGTGGATCACCTGAGGTTGGGAGTTCAAGACCAGCCTGACCAACATGGTGAAACCCCATCTTTAAAAAAAAAAAAGTTAAAAAAAAAAAAAGAGAGAAATTTTAAGTGTATCTAAACATTGATTTCATTTTTAAACATCCTAAGTATGCACAAAATAGAGCTATGATTTTGAAAACACACATCTAAACAAACCTAAAAGTAAAATTTTATATTTAATGAAAAGGGCATTTTCATTAAATATAAAATTATGCCGGGCGTGGTGGCTCATGCCTGTAATCCAAGCACTTTGGGAGGCCAAGGCAGGTGGACCAAGGCAGGGGTTGGGAGTTCGAGACCAGCCTGATCAACATGGAGAAACTCTGTCTCTACTAAAAATACAAAATTAGCCAGGCGTGGTGGCGCATGTCTGTAATCCCAGTTACAGGCTGAGGCAGGAGAATGGCTTGAACCCTGGTGGCAGAGGTTGCGGTGAGCCGAGATCAGACCATTGCACTCTAACCTAGGCAACAAGAGTGAAACTCCATCTCAAATAATAATAATAATAATTAATAAATAAATATAAAATTACAATTCTACACAACAAGAAAGCATTGTGTTATAGTTTTTCTCTCTTAGTGTGTCTTACAATTGGTGGCACATTAAAGTCAATGAGATATGTTTAGAACCATACAGATCTTTTTAAGAGTGTTAGGGGTCACACCTGTAATCCCAGCACTTTGGGAGGCCAAGGCGGGCAGATCATGAGGTCAAGAGATCGAGACCATCCTGGCCGACATGGTGAAACCTCGTCTCTACTAAAAATACAAAAAAATTAGCCAGGCGTGGCGGCATGCGCCTGTGGTCCCAGCTACTCGGGAGACTGAGGCAGAAGCATCACTTGAATCCAGGAGGTGGAGGTTGCAGTGAGCCGAGATTGCACCACTGCACTCCAGCCTGGCGACACAGCGAGACTCCATCTCAAAAAAAAAAAAAAAAAAAAGAGTGTTAGGGGGATAAATTGGTTAATATTTTGGAAGTACATAAAGTGCTCCTGGCACACAATGATGCTAATATGCATGCTATTAGATAAATGAATAGAATATTTTATTTTTATTTTTCATTTATTTATTTATTTTGAGAAGGAGGCTTACTCTGTCACTGAAGCTGGAGTGCAACGGCATGACCTCAGCTCACTGCAACCTCTGCCGCCCAGGTCCAAGCAATTCTCATGCCTCAGCCCCTCAAGTAGCTGGGATGACAAGTGTGCGCCACCACACCTGGCTAGTTTTTGTATTTAGTAGAGATAAGGTTTCACCATGTTGGCGAGGCTGATCTTGAACTCCTGACCTCAAGTGATCTGCCTGCCTCAGCCTCCCAGAGTGCTGGGATTATAGGCATGAACCTGTGCCTGGCCAGATAAATGAACAGACTCTGATTTGTGTTTTATAAATGTTCCTAGCAGGGCTGTGCATTAAAGGAGTAGACTGTGTGGGTGCAGGGCAGGAGACCCCTGTAGTGGTCCAGGAGAGAGGACAGGCAGAGGGGATGGGCAGAGGAGAAAGAGTCTTGGAGGTGGGTCCTCACCCTTCTGTTACTGGAAGTGTGCACAGAGGAGGTGAACGCGACACATGAGATTTCTCCTGGGGCCGCATAGTGGGGCTTTCAGGAAAGCCAGTATGGAAAAGAAAACCATGGGTTCAGCCGGCACAGTGGAACAGTGCAGTGCTTGTGAGCTCTTCCACCCATCCCTATTGTTCCACACTCTTCACCTTCCCCCCGACACCCACAATGTCTCTGTTTCTTTTGTACCCACTGCCCTTGTTCAGGCCTTAAGAACCAGAGTTCTAGCCAGGCACAGTGGCTCACACCTGTAATCCCAGCACTTTGGGAGGCAAAAGTGGGTGGATCACCTGAAGTCAGGAGTTCAAGACTAGCCTCAACATGGTGAAACCCCATCTCCAAAAAATAAAATAAAATAAAGAACCAGAGTTCCGCTCTGCAGCACACAGTGGGTCTCAGCCATCAGTGGGTCTTGCCCGTCTCTCCTGCCTGTCCCAGGGCACCCCACCCACACCCCAAGAACTCCGGGTCTGGCTGTCAGCCCTGGCATGTTCCTGCGATCACGTCATCTTCCAGGTGAGTTACTGTCCATTTCAAGGAGAAAGGCTGAAGGGGAAGTTTGGGACCACCCTTGTGGTTTACATCCTCCACCAAACAGGCTTTCCGTGAAGTCCCCACACTGAGGGGACAGTCCAGCCCTGCCCTGTCCGCCCCCAGGCCCAAGTTGAGAAAACAGGCATTGAAAGTGGCAGATCACCACCCAGCCAGATCTGCCCTGAGCCCTGACATTTACAAACGGCAGCTGGGGGCGGCTTCGGAGCCAGGGGAGGCAAAGGAAACAGAAGCTGGATGAGGTCTGAACAGCCCACCCCACCACACTCTCTATGGATGCCTTGGAACGAATCCAAGCTGGGTTTTTGGTCACCGTGCATCCACCTTCCACCCCAGGCCCATCCAAGCCCTACAGAGTCTGCTCCCAGCCAGCTGCCCCTCAGGTGGGTCACAGGAGCATCCACCCAACACTGGCATGGGGAGACTTTCCAAAACCCCATGGCATGCTCCACTGCCTGTGCTCTTCCCTTGCCCCAGCCAGCAGAGAGGGGACAAAACCACCTTATGCCACCGGGGCTGAAAACGGGGAGCTAAGCCTGAACGAGGAAGAGGGGACCAGGAGGTCGCAGGGAACGCACAGGAGGCTGGGGCCTGAGAGGCATGGGTCATGCCTAGAAAATGATGGCCTTGGTGGCTGTGAGAGTCCCCAGAGACCAAGAGGCTTTCAAGGAGTCTCGGAGGCAGAATTAGAGTTGGGACAGGCAAGGGGAGGGATGGGGACATTCAGAGGAGAGAGGAGTAGGCTGGAAGTTGCAAAGAGAGACGCAGCAGCCAAATGTTGTGACCAGAAGTTTCGTAGGGAGGTGGAGGGGGCAGTGTGGATGGGGAATCTGGAGAATGATAACCCCAAGAAGGCCCTGAGCTGGAGGCCGGAATGGAGTCCTTGGAAGGCATGGCCGGCAAGCCAGCCCCAGCTCCAGTGGCTCAGAATGAAAACCTTGGAGAAAACTTAAAAACAATAAGCAGCACAGATTTTGGCAGTGAATTTTCCTGGGTCCGTAGAGACAGAGGAGGTAGGCAGCATGTGGGTTTAGCGCAGGGAGATGAGTGTTAAGAAAAGCTGATTTATTGGATTCACTTTATGTCTTGGTGCTTGGCTCATCCAATTGTTGAAGCTCCAACTTCATCTGTGCAACTTAATGTTGGACAGCTTCAAGGGTATTCTGACAAGGTGCCTGCTCCTTGAGGGTGGAGACATTCTTTTGTTCATCTTTTTTTCCAGCAGTGTGATAATTTAAAACATGCTGTAAACTGGCCTGACGTGATGGCTGATGCCTATAATCCCAGGTCAGGAGTGCAAGACCAGCCTGACCAACAGACAAGCCTGACCAATATGGTGAAACCCTGACTCTACTAAAAATATAAAAATTAGCTGGGTGTGGTATTGGGCACCTGTAATCCCAGCTGCTTGGGAGGCTGAGGCAGGAGAATTGCTTGAACCCGGGAGGCAGAGGTTGCAGTGAGCTGAGATCATACCATTGCACTCCAGCCTGGGTGACAGAGCTAGACTCTGACTCAAAAAAAAAAAAAAAAAAAAAAAAATGCCGTAACTGGGGCATGGGGTCCCATGAGAACAGGAATCAGCCAGCACACCTTCCCCATGACCATCAGCTGGGCTTGCACCCTCTGCAGTGCTGGGTCCCAAGAAATATTTGTTGCATTGAAATGACAAATGAGCATCAATTTAATGAGGGGAAATATCAGTCAGTTTAGTCAAGCAACTGGCTTGACTTGGGGATGGAGGTACCTTTCTTTTCCTGAAATTCTGGTCTTAATGAGGGCCCTAGGCTGGGACACAGAGCTTGGAGCAGTATCACGAGGAGGGCACTGCCCTGACACCTGCTGTTTCCTTCACATGGGCAAGCTGGTCCTAAATGAGCGGCCAGCACATGGGGAGCAGCTGGGCCCCGCTGTGTTTTCAGAACCCAAGATTGCTTCTGGCATCAGCAAATAGCACTAGAAATTTTAATCAGAACGCAGGGACAAAGTAAATAAATAAAAAGAAACCAGTGACAGCTGCCTGCCATCACCCTAATTAAAAACAAATATGCAATCCACCATGGTCAGCTTTCTGCGATTCCCTGGCTCCCCCTACACACGCGCGCACACACAATGCAGGCAATAGGCCACCTATGTAAGGACAGAGGCCACAGCCATCGGGGCAGAGCCCTGGGACCAGACAGAGAAACTCCTCAGCCCCATGTGAATGTGTTACCCAGACAGAGCGCAGCTCCCCTGCACACTTGCGTCCTCACCCCAGCCTCGAGCCTGTCCCTGGGGGCTGGATCTCCACCCCAGGCTTCCCAACATGCAGTTCCTTAGGACTGGAGACTCCTGGCACCGGTTTCCAGGGACCACTGCTTCCTTTCATTCCAAAATCGCTCAGATGTCACCTCTTCAGAGAGGCCTTCTCTGCACAGCCTATCAAAAATAGCACACATGCAAATTGGTGCCTTCTTTTTATATTTATTTTTGTATTCATTTATTTTTTGAGACAGGATCTTGCTCTGCTGCCCAAGCTGGAGTGCAGTGGTGCAATCTCAGCTCACTGCAGCCTCAAACACCTGGGCTCCAGTGATCCTCCTAACTCAGCCTCCTGAGTAGCTGGGACTACAGGCATGGGCCACTATGCCTAGCCAGAATTATTCCTTTATTTTTTTGTTGAGACAGGGTCTTGCTATGTTGCCCAGGCTGGGCTCCAACTGCTGGGTTCAAGGGACCTCGCAGCTGAGACTACAGGTACTAGCCACCACGCCTGGCCTTCTGTCGCCTTCTAACCCCTTGTGTCATTTTATTTGTCTTCCAAGCCCCCCTCTTTGTGTGAGGTTATATTATTTCTACTTGTTTTCACTAGTTTATCTGTTACCCTCCCAGCTACCTGTGCTAGCCCTGCACATTCATACCACCTCGTAGAAGGTACGGCCATGCTCACTGTGTCTCCCGAGCTGCTCAAGTGATACCTGGCACAGACTAACCTGCCAATAAATGTTTACCAAATGAACAAAGGGTTTTTCCTTCCATGTCAAGATGACTTCTCTGACTTGCCGTGGGAAGTGGAGCTGCTCTTTCCAGTAAACAGCGAGGTGTAATGTGTTTCCCTTCATTCTTGTCACAAGGTCAGCCATCCGAAGCCCGCACAGAGGTGGCGCTAGGAGGAATGACCATCATGATAGCCTCCCTATGCCAGGCCCTCTGCTAGGTTCTCTGCATGGTTTTGTTTTTTTTTTTTTTTTTTTTTTGAGACAGTCTTGCCCTGTCACCCAGGCTGGAGTGCAGTGGTGCGATCTTGGCTCACTACAGCCTCCGCCTCCTGGGTTCAAGCAATTCTTCTGCCTCAGCTTCCCAAGTAGCTGGGATTACAGGCACCTGCCACCATTCCTGGCTAATTTTTGTATTTTTAGTAGAGATGGGGTTTCACCATGCTGGCCAGGCTGGTCTCGAACTTCCGACCTCAGGCAATCCACCCACCTCAGCCTCCCAAAGTGCTGGGATTACAGGCATGAGCCACCGCACTTGGCCCTCGCATGTATTTATTTATTCATTCATCATTTAGTTATTCCCTGTGCTGACCTTGAGTGATGGCTATTTGTTCATCCATTTAGCAGATAAGAAAGCCACGGCTGGGAGGAGGAACTTGTTTCCCAAGGTCATTGAGCTCATCCATGATAGAGCCAGAACTTGGACTCACATCAGTTTGACTCCAGAGCTCAGTTACAAAGAAACGGTTTCCTAGGACAAAACTAGAGCCATTGAACCATCCCTACTAAAACCTCCCCTCCGCCACCCAGAAAGCATCCTGCCCTGTCCCTGCTTCCTGGAAGTCACCAGACTGCCCACAGAGGGGCGCATTCGCCACCTGCACACTCACAGCACTGACGGTGCTGAAGGAGTTAATGAGACTCAGCCTTGCACCCAAGCTTCCCAAAGACTCATCAAAGCCTTTGCAGGGATGAGGGAGAGATGGGTGGGGCGGGGGCAGGGGGAAGGTGCAGAGGGCAGGCTGCTGGGTGGAATGCTCTCCTTTCTAAGCATTGTCTGCCTTTATCACAGGGCAGGGAGGGGCTTGCTCAGAGGCCCCCTTTTCTCTGAGCCTGATAGGCATCTCCTGGAGTTATCTCAGCCACAGAAGAAAGCTGTCAGCCCAGGGCAGCCAGATTCCCGAGACCTAAGACAATGGGGTGGAGTTTCCGGCCAGGGACGGCAGCAAGATGGGAGGCAGGGCCCCAGGCTGGCCAGCAGCAGACAGAAACACAGGGCATGGGCAGAGAGACCCACAGGGACAGAGAGACCCAGGCTCCAGGACACCCCAGCTGTTGACTCACTGCATGTCTCAGGAACAAGTCACTTCTGTGTGTCTTTGTCTCCTCCGCAAAAGGATAAACTCACCCCAAACCTGCCCCTCCAGGGCTCAGAGGAGACAGGCCAGGAAAAGGGAAATGGAAGGCCAGCTCCAAACAGAGAGAGCCTTTAAGAGATAGCACAGTTTTCACCGAGAGCAGTAGCTCACACCTGTCATCCCAGCACTTTGGGGGGCCAAGGTGGGCAGATCACTTGAGACCAGGAGTTTGAGACCAGCCTGGCCAACATGGTGAAACCCCAACTCTATTAAACATACAAAAATTAGCTGGCTTGGTGGCATATGCTTGTAATCCCAGCTATTCAAAAAGCTGAGTCAGGAAAATCTCTTGAACCTGGGAGGTGGAGGTTGCAATGAGCCGAGATCACACCACTGCAATCCAGCCTGGGCGACGGAGTGAGACTCCAGCTCAACAAAAAAGAAAAAGAGGCAGGGTGTGGTGGCTCATGCCTGTAATCCAAGAACTTTGGAGGCCGAGGCAGGCAGACCACCTGAGGTCGGGAGTTCAAGACCAACCTGACCAACGCGGTGAAACCCCATCTTTATTTATTTATTTTTTAATATTTTAAAAATAAAATTAAAAAAAAAAGAAAGAAAGAACGCAGTTTTCCAGCCTCCTGAAGTATCCTGTGCACAAGTGCTCCATGAGCACTTTCCATAGGTATCATCTCACCTTAACTCCCACAACGCTCTGAGAAGTAGCATTGTTCCTACTTAACAGATGAGGAAACTAAAGCTCCAAGGGGTTAAGTCACTTGTCCTAGGAAGTTCTGTGCTGCTTTTTTTTTTTTTTTTTTTTTTTAGAGATGGGGTTTCACCACATTGGCCAGTCTGGTCTCGAACTCCTCACCTCAGGTGATCCACCCACCTTGGCCTCCCAAAGTGCTGGGACTACAGGCGTAAGCCACCTCGCCCAGCCTGTGCTGTATTTTTATATCCAGCCATCCTCTAGCCTTTCCAGTTACCATCAACTCGATAGGGGTCCCGAGCTCCCCAGCAAACTTTCCACGAGATATGAGGATGGTTCTATTGTCTACGATGACATCTCGGCATTTTAGCCACAGACAGTATGGGCGCATTGACCAATGTATGCAGCTGCGTGATTCTTCTCAGCTCTCATGATACATTTCCTGCTTTACGTCACCACTGGCTTCTGGAGATCCTTTGATGGGCAGGGCCCTCTCACTGCACACAGCTCACTAGGTGGATGAGGACTCTAGGAACTGGTAGACTGAATTTCGGGCTCAGTCCTGCTGCTAATGGTAGTGTGACCTCCGTATGTCGCATGGTGGGAAACCTGCCCTCTGTGCTTTAGAAGGCCTTCCCAGGGCGCACATGAGCCCTCCCCACAGTCCTGATCATCGTGCCAGTGCTGAATTGGTGAAAGGACAGTAAAAAGGAGAACACTCTCCAGAAAGTAAGGAAGGACGCATGTGAGGTCAGCACTGTTTAGTGCAGGACGTTGAGGCAGAGCAAGTTTCCCGTGGGAGGCCCCCAGACCCCACTCTGCAGCAGGAGCTCATACAGGACCTGGGCACCTGAGATGGGATCCAAAGCTGAATCCAGGAATAACAGATTGTGCCAGGGGCCAATTTAGCCAAGCACAGGTTACCTGTCTAGTCCCTTTCCCCCTCCAAGTTCAATTTCTTTGATCATGCAGATAATTTGTAGACCCCAAAAATCTATTGACTCACTGCATGTCTCAGGAACAAGTCACTTCTGTGTGTCTTTGTCTCCTCTTCAAAAGCAGAAACTCATCCCACACCTGACCCTCCAGGGCTCAGAGGATATGGGCCAGGGAAAGGGAAATGGAAGACTGGCTCCATTGTACTAAGCTTATTGGCCAAAGAGGCTGAATGAACACACAGAAGCTCTAGGACCATTAATGGCAGAAGAAACAAAATGACCATCTTATAAGAAAGCATCATCTTTGGGCGGGCGTGGTAGCTCAAGCCTGTAATCCACCACTTTGAGAGGCTGAGGCGAGCGGATCACAAGGTCAGGAGTTCGAGACCAGCCTGGCAACGTGGTGAAACCCCATCTCTACTAAAGATACAAAAAATTAGCCGGGCCTGGTAGTGTACACCTGTAGTCCCAGCTACTCTGGATGTTGAGGCAGGATAATCGCTTGAACCTGGGGGGCAGCGGTTGCAGTGAGCCGAGATTGCACCATTGCACTCCAGCCTGGACGACAGGGCAAGACTCCATCTCAAAAAACAAAAGAAAGCATCACGTTTTAGAGCATGGTCTCCGAGTACAAGTATGTCCATGGGGCAGATTTAAGGGTCATTGTTGATGCCGAGAGGTTAAGTTTGAACAGGGCATTTGAACCAGGTGCCCAGACCAAAGATCCAACTGATTTTTCTAGGTGTGACCCCGGTACCCAGCAGAAACTTTGAGGTTCCTGTCAACTCTATTTTTGTCCCTGTATGGGAAAACTGACTACATTTCCTTTTATTTGGAACCAAGCCCAACTGTGAAGTTGGGTGGATGTGAACACACTTCCGCACCCAAGTTTCCGCAGGTTTGAAAACAAGGCTGGGTGTTGCAGGGAACAGCTGTGTTAACAAGCACGGCTCTTATCTGTCGGAGTCTCGTCCTGCCGGGGTGTCCCAGATAGCCAGGTCAGTGACTGAAGAGTGACCAGCCACGTCCCCTGGGAGCACGGGGGTGTGCAGGGAGCCTAAGCCTGAGTCACAAAGGGGCTGGCTCATCAGATAAGGAGCTCCTGAGAAAACCCTCAGCAAGGACCCGAAGAGTCCGTTCACCAGGGTGGGGGACTTGCCCCCCAAAACCTTCTCCAGAAAGACTGGCCTGATTAACCCCACCCCTACCTGAGCTATCTCCTTTCTCTGCATTCCAGTACCCACGTGGCACTGAGTCAACCCATCTCTGTGCACAGGGTCTAGCTCTCTTTCCAATAAACCACAAGCCCTCAGAGTCATCATGTGTCCTCCTCCATGCTGGACCCTTTATCAAGGCCCGCCTTGGAGGGGGCGTTTTCCATCTGCTGGGATGCCTCAGTGGTTCTCAACTGTGACTGCGCAGCAGAGCCATCTCAAGAAAGCTACAAAACACCCCTGCTCTGGGCTTACCCCAGACTTTCCAGTTTAACTGGTGTGGGGTGCAACTCCAGCGCTGGTATTGATTTATTGGAGACAGCATCTTGCCCTGTGGTCAGGCTGGAGTGCAGTGGTGCAATCGCGCCTCACTGAAGCCTCAACCTCCCAGGCTCAAGCAATTCTCCTGCTTTAGGCTCCTGAGTAGCTAGGACCACAGGTGCATGCCACCACACCTAGGTTTTTTTTTTTTTTTTTTTTTTTTTTTTTTTTTTTTCATTTTCTTTGTAGAGACAGAATCTTGCTGTGTTGCCCAAGCTGGTCTCAAATTCCTGGCCTTAACCCATCCTCCCACCTCAGCCTCCAAAAGTGCTGCGATTACAGGCGTGAGCCACTGTGTGCAGCCCTTGGTATTTTCTTAAACAGGCAGCCAGGGCTGAGGTCTTCCGCTCTGGAGTGTGGACACCAACCTTGAGCTGCAATTCCCAACTCTAAAGGCTGGGAGTTTGAAACGAGGAGCCCAGGAGGGAGCTGGTAGAATCCCCCAACACAGGTCTCTTTAAAGCGCACAGAGGTCAGGCCGGGCATAGTGGCTCATGCCTGTAATCCAAGCACTTTGGAGGCCAAGGCAGGTGGATCACCTGAGGTCAGGAGTTCAGACCAGCCTGACCAACATGGTGAAACCCCGTCTTTAAAAAAATAAAAAATAAAATAAATAAAGAGCACAGAGGTCAACACACTGAGTCCCTCATTGGACTGGGGCTACTGGCTGGGGGAAGGGAATTGGCCACAGGGTTGAATCTTCCTCCCTTCCAAAGCAGAGACCATGGCTTCCAGCCAGGAAAGATATCAAAATGCTTATCAATGGGCATGATCAGTCAGAATAGGTCCCTGATCGTCAGGACTGATGCCAGACCCACTGCTACACACCCGCTGGATGCCAGCCCAGCTCTGTGCTTCTGTGCTCACGCTTTAAAACTCACCACACCAGACACTACTCAACAAATGCTCAGTCAACATCTGCTGCAATTTCTAACTCTGTGTCTCTCTCTGTCTTTTTTTTTTTCTTTTTTTTTTTGAGACATGGTCTTGCTCTGTTGTCCAGGCTGGAGTGCAGTGGCTCACTACAGCCTCAACCTTCTGGGTTCAAGTGGTCCTCCAACCTCAGCCTCCTTAGCAGTTAATTCCCCTGTTGAGAGTGTAAAAGTCATAGTTGTTCATGGTAGCAAATCCAGGAAAGTGTGAAAAGGAAACCCAACTCATACACACACTCAGTCACCCACACTCACACACATACACACAAATACACACTCACACACTCATACACACACTCCCACACACTCATACACACACACACTATCACACACACACTCGCCCACCCACACTTTCTCACACACACTCTCATACATACACACACACACACACACACACTCGCACACACACTCATGTACACAATCATTCACACACACACACACACACACACACTGCCTCTCTTGCTCCTCCTGCCCAGAATGTCCAGGTGTGTCTCCAGGAGGTAACCTCTTTGATGGGCAGGCAAGCTGTCCCACCTGCCATCTAGGGATCTGGAAGCCGCTCCAGACCGTGTCCTACCATTCCACTCTTTCTCCCTGAGAGAACAGGAAAGGGGTAGAAACCTTAGCCCTGTTGGAAGAGAAAGGGAAAGTGAGCAACCAGGATGGGCTACGACCTCCCCGGAGCAGGCTGAGTTAGTCTGCAAACATTCCTGGAGTGTCAGGAATGGAGAGAATACAAAAACGTGCCACCCTATCCCTGCCCCTGAGCCTTTCACTACATAGCTAAGGAAACCAGTCAGCCTGTCTCAACTCCTGGGATTAACCGAGTTAATAACTATAACGTTTAAAATGGCACCTGGAACATAGTCAGTGCTCTGTGAGTGTTTGCTGATAATCTTCTTTTTATTACCCAAGACCTTTTGGCATGTAAGGGCCAAGAGAGTATGAAAAATCAAAAGGCCTCTTTGTTTGGAAGCAGGAAAGATTGCTAGGTTTGGGGTGGTCAGGCATCATTTCCCGGATCCTGAGAATGGACAAAGCCCAAGCCCTGAGCTTTGGAAACGCTCCAGGAACAAAGGCCAGCATGGGCAGGAGTTTGGACAGGCCGCCCAGCTGGGCCCCGAGCACCCACCATCAGACCTCCTGCAGCTCTCCTTTTCTTTAGCTGTGGTGGGATGAAGCAAGGGGATTCCCCGGGCAGGTGTAAGGACCTGCAGGCCATCACAGTGCAGCTGTTTGCTGAGCTCTGCTCTGGTTTTGTCTGCTGAGTGAGAACTGCAATCCACAAGCTAAGGGAAATTCCAGGGAGGCCTGGGAGAAAGATATGAGAAAGGCCACATTACCTGGGAGAGCGGTGGGGATTTTACGTCTGAAAAAACAGCAGGAAGGGAAGAGGAGGCCTGGGAGCCCAGTGCCCACGAATAGGGATGCCAGAAAGGGTAGAAACGTCTTCGGGGCAGGGGAGTCTGATGTTGAGTGTTGCTGGGTGATTAATGCGTGGTGTGACACTCTCTTCTGTACCTCCATAAGACCTCCAGCGAAAGCTACACTTCTCCCCAGGGCTTAAGGGTCAGATATTTTTGTGTTTTTCTCTTATTTTTTGAGACAGTCTCACTCTGTCGCCCAGGCTAGAGTGTGTAGTGGCACAATCTCGGCTCACTGCAACTTCCACCTCCCTGATTCAAGCAATTCCCCAGCCTCAGCCTCCCAAGTAGCTGGGATTACAGGCTTGAGCCACCGCGCCCGGCTGTTTTTGTTTTTTGAGACGGAGTTTCACTCTTGTTACCCAGGCTGGAGTGCAATGGCGCAATCTCGGCTCACCGCAACCTCCGCCTCCCGGGTTCAGGCAATTCTCCTGCCTCAGCCTCCTGAGTCGCTGGGATTACAGGCACGCCCCACCATGCCCAGCTAATTTTTTGTATTTTTAGTAAAGACGGGGTTTCACCATGTTGACCAGGATGGTCTCGATCTCTTGACCTCGTGATCCACCCGCCTCGGCCTCCCACAGTGCTGGGATTATAGGCTTGAGCCACTGTGCCTGGCTTTTTTTGGTATTTTTAGTAAAGACGGGGCCTCACCACGTTGGCCAGGCTGGTCTCAAACTCCTGACCTCAGACAATCTGCCCACCTAGGCTTCCCAAGGTGCTGGGATTATAGGCATGAGCCACCACGCCCAGCCAGGGATCAGATTTTTTTTTAGAGGCTGTAGCAAAGTTGGCTGACCCCAAAGCCTGGCACGAGACAGGCACAATGTCCCCCCAGGGGGAGCATGTCCACGAAGGCTGCTCCGCTCTTCATTTCAGGCCAACCTGGACTCCACAGGATAAGCCAGCAGAGGAAGGGCTGGAAGGAATCCTACAAGACGATTTGGCAGGATGCAAGACCCAACGACACTGGGGTGATGTGCTGTGCCGGGGGCACAAGACTGGCTCATACACAAGGGAATGTTTGTGCAGGAGGTTCTAAAATCCCCTCCGTGCATATATATCATCTGTCTTATCACTCTAGCCACTGGGCAGTGGGTCCTGGAAAGAGCCTGTGTGAGGGGTGGGCCCCAGTTTCCTTTGATCCATCCACATCTACCCTGGAGGGCTCCCTCAGGCCAGGCCTATAATTCACACATTCTGGCCTCCAGGCTTTAGAGGGGTTTTTGTTGGTGAAACTGCAGTCCTAGTCTGTACCAGCCGTATCCTCCCTCCAGGCCCTGGGGATTAGGCCACGGGGGTGCCTGCATTCCTCCCGACCACTCCGGTCTCCTGTGTGTAGCAGCCCCTCAAACTTCTATGGGGCAGGCCCAGATCCACCACTGGCTCCCAAGGAATGCTGTGTGGCATTTCAGCCGGAGAAAAGAGGAAGTGAGATCGTTTCTCCCCAGGAACCTCAGACCTTCCTCTCCGACAAGCTGTTTCCCCTGGCATCCGCCCCCCACTGCTCAGTGAGTCCAACCCAGTGTCTGGAGCTAGGAAGCACCTCCCCAGCACCTACAGACCAGCCTCAGCAGCGCCAGGGGAGGAAGCGCCAACAGGAGTGGTACAGAGTCACCCACCTGCCCCCATCCTGTCCCCAAAAAGCCTCCGTCTTTACTCTCCCAAGACAGACAACTCCATGTCCCAGATAGGGGCAGCCGCCATTCCAACCCTTGCCCTTGGAAGGCTGAGCCGCGCCTTTAATCCTTTTATCCCTGAGATTAGCCTGGGTCTCTGCTGAGTCTTCCAGGAAGGGATGGATACTTCTGGAAGGCTCCTCTCTCCTCAGGACCAACCTCTTTCTTTCTTCTTTTTTTTTTTTTTTCCTTTGAGATGAAGTCTCGCTCTGTTGCCCAGGCTGGAGTGCAGTGGCATGATCTCAGCTCACCGCAAACTCTGCCTCCCGGGTTCAAGCGATTCTCCTGCCTCAGTCTCCCGAATAGCTGGGATTACAGGCACACACCACCACACCCGGGTAATTTTGTATTTTCAGTAGAGACAGGATTTCATCATGTTGGTCAGGCTGGTCTTCAACTCCTGACCTCAGGTGATCAGACCCCTCGGCCTCCCAAAGTGCTGGGACTACAGGCGTGAGCCACCGTGCCCGGCCAAGGACCAACCTCTTTCTTTTTTCCTCACCAGAAGTAGAGCCTGTGTGATACCAGAGAAGATCAGGGTATCAGAACCCCTGGGTCTTGCCCATTTCACTCTCCACATCAACTATGCATGCGGGAACCTGAGTTGAATACCCACCAACAGGGGTGCAGAAGGATGGGCTGGGCTCCCTCCAACACTGGAGGGTGAGAAGTGGGCCAGCTCCACAGCCAAAGAGCTGTCTCCCTTGAAGAGCTTCCAGTTAACTTTTCCTCTGCAGAGAAGATAAACAAGTGGGCTGGTGATATCAGGGACCACCCAGTGGTTAAAGCCAGGGAGGATTGCTCCTCTGAATTTCGGGTTTGTATTTTGGTGCTATTTTACCAGTAATAGAAACTCTCACCTTGGCCACAACCTTAAGAGGTAGAGAGGGCTGGTTTTACTGTCTCTGTGTCAGAGACAGGAGGAGATGGAGACTGAGAAAGTGATACAGCTTTCCCAGACCTCCTAGCCACTACACGATACCCAGATTCAACCTCAAACTCCTGGCTCTTCTCTGAACTGCATACAAGGGAAGGAAGAATGCCCAGCTCGGTTCTCTTCTCTGGCACCCTGGGGTTATGAGGCAGGAGAGAGGGGAGAGTTGCTCAAGGTAAGCCTGAGGTACACCCCAAAATTCCACATCTCCTTACAGCAGTCAGTGACTAGCCACTCATCAAGTATGCAGTAAGTACCGACCTCATCCCAAGTACCGCGGTAGGACATTTCTAGTGGGAAGAGAGGGACATTAAACAACCATTGACAAGAAAGCCAGAGCTATGGGAATCTAGTCTAGGAACCAGGGACAGGTTCCTGGAAGAAGTCCATTTAAGAGAAAACCTGAAGGGTAAACAAGAGTTACCCAGGACATGAGGAAGAGCATGGACACCCTGTCGTCTATGTGGAGATCTCTAGCAGATAGCTGAATGTAAGAGGGATCTGGACTACAGATAGAAGCTTTGCGCAGTGGCAGTATTGTAGCCAATGAGATTTATCGGGGCGCGATTATTGCTAATTGAAAACTTTTCCCAATACCCCGCCATGACGACTTGAAATATAGCCGTCATTGGCAATTTTTGGCAGTCTCTACGGGGACCGAATTATTTAAAAAAATTAAAAATAAATAGACTACTGATAGAGAAAATAAGTAGCCTACGGAGAGATGGCTTTAGCCTTTCTGATATCCAAAAATTTCCCCAAGTAAGCAGACCCTAAGTGAGAAAAGTATGCAAACGATTTCTTTCTTTCTTTCTTTTTTTTTTTGGAGATAGAGTCTTGCTCTGTCGCCCAGGCTGAAGTGCAGTCACGCAATCTTAGCTCAGTTCAACCTCCACATCCCAGGTTCAAGCGATTCTCCTGTCTCAGCCTCCCGAGTGGCTGAGATTACAGGTACACGCCACCACGCCCAACTAATTTTTGTATTTTTTTCTTTTTATTTATTTATTTATTTTTTATAGAGATGGGGTTTCTCCATGTTGGTCAAGCTGGTCTCAAACTCCTGACCTCAGGTGATTCACCTGCCTCAGCTTCCCAAAGTACTGGGATTACAGGCATGAGCCACCACGCTCTGCCTCAAACGATTTCTAAACAAGCTTCGACCGGGCGTAGTGGCTCACGCCTGTAATCCAAGCACTTTGGAGGCCAAGGCGGGTGGATCACCTGAGGTCGGAAGTTCAAGACCAGCCTGACCAACATGGTGAAACCCATCTTTAAAAAAAAAAAACAAGCTTCCTATTATATTTCCAGTTCCAATCAGCTAGACCAACAAACCTTTTCATATGGGAACTTTAGATCCAGTGGCTACTGTCTCCAAGGCCAACCATTCTTCCTAGAGTCCACCATCCCTTCCCTTCTGTCCCATGCCCAACCAAACTGTGTTTACCTCTGTCTTCCTCTACACTGGCTCTCTGCCCCCACTACAGGGCAAGATACTCCCATCATGAACATCCTCTTCTCACTCCTGTGGCTCCCTCAAGCCAAGCTCCTGGTTCTCTCCCCCTTTTCTGTGCCAGGCATGTGCCTGTTGCTCGCAGATCCACTCTTTGCCCTCTCCTGCTCTCCTCTGCTCTAAACTGCAGGGGGACTAACTCCTGCAAGCTCTGTTCCCTAATTTCTGCTGCAAACGAGCTTCCAAACAGCAGATAGGGTTGTCCCATGAAAGGGGGGAACCGGAGACAGCAAGCAAGCAAGCATTTCTCCCCCCGTCTCTCTCTGTGGGTGGGGTCTGCAGCCAGACCTGCATCTCCCTCACATTTCCAGCTCCCACCCAGCAGCCCCTGCCAGGCTTCTGGTTC
This sequence comes from Sapajus apella, assembly GCF_009761245.1. NCBI lineage: Eukaryota > Metazoa > Chordata > Mammalia > Primates > Cebidae > Sapajus > Sapajus apella. The sequence goes on from NW_022436947.1 coordinate 10,032,993, forward strand.
CCACCAGGTATCCATGACTCTGGGCTCTTGTCTTGCCACATGTCCCTCCTTTATGATGCCAAGTTCCGAGGCCAGTTCCCGCTCATGATCACTAGAATGCCACCTCCTCCTCCTCTGCTCTTCCAGTTGCAAGGGCAGTGGCAGCTTCCCTGTGAAACCAGCCTCTGGCTTCTGCTTCCTGACTGACCTCTGACCTTTCTGCAATTTCAAGAACCTTGGAAGTAGCTATTTGCATTATGTTCCCTGCATTGCAGTGGTCGTTAAACATCTTGGTGTCAGGGCTCTTTACATCTTTCTTTCTTTTTTTTTTTTCCTCCTGAGACAGGTTCTCGCTCTGTTGCCCAAGTTCAAGGTGCAGTGGTGCAATCATAGCTCAAACTCCTGGGCTAAAGAGATCCTCTGGCCTTTGCCTCTCAAGTAGCTGAGACTACAGGCATGTACCACTATGCTCATGCTCAGCTAATTATTATTTTTTTTTTCAAGATAGGGTCTTGCTATGTTGCCCAGGCTGCTCTCAAACTGGGTGCCCCAAGCAATCCTCCCACCTCAGCTCCCAAGTAACTGGGAATACAGGCATGAGTCACCAGACCCAGCTTCCTTTAAGTTCCTTTGTTTGTTTGTTTGTTTGTTTGTTTGTTTGTTTTTGAGATGGAGTCTCACTCTGTCACCCAGGCTGGAGTACAGTGGCGTGATCTCCACTCACTGCAACCTCCACCTCCCAGGTTCAAGCAGTTCTCCTGCCTCTGCCTCCTGAGTAGCTGGGATTACAGGCGCCTGCCACCACACCTGGCTAATTTTTGTGTTTTTAGTAGAGACTGGGTTTTACCACGTTGGTCAGGCTGGTCTCGAACTCCTGATCTCATGATCCGTTTGTCTCGGCCTCCCAAAATGTTGGGGTTACAAGTGTGAGCCACCGCACCCAGCTCCTTTGCATTCTTAAATATCAAAGACACTAAACAGCTGGATTTGATGTACTGATATTTACCATATTAAATAGTAAAACAAAGCAATTAAATATTGGCTGGGCAGAGTGGTTTACGCCTGTAATCCCAGCACTTTTAGAGGCCTAGGCAAGAGGATTGCTTGAGGTCAGGAGTTTGAGAGACCAGCTTGGGCAACATAGAAAGACCCCACGTCTACAAAAAAAAATTTTTTTAAGCCAGGTATTGTGGCACACACCTGTGGTCCCAGCTACTCAGGTAACTCAGGAGGGAGGATCACTTCATTCCAGGAGTCAGAGGTTGTAGTGAGTTGTAATTATGCTAATGCACTTCAGCCTGGGTGACAGAGTGAGACTCTATCTCAAAAAAAGAAAAAAAATTAGATATATATTCATTTAAAGTAATAAATCCCGGGCCGGGCGCGGTGGCTCAAGCCTATAATCCCAGCACTTTGGGAGGCCGAGGCGGGTGGATCACGAGGTCAAGAGATTGAGACCATCCTGGTCAACATGGTGAAACCCCGTCTCTACTAAAAATACAAAACATTAGCTGGGCATGGTGGCACGTGTCTGTAATCCCAGCTACTCAGGAGGCTGAGGCAGGAGAATTGCCTGAACCCAGGAGGCGGAGGTTGCGGTGAGCCGAGATCCCGCCATTGCACTCCAGCCTGGGTAACAAGAGCGAAACTCCGTCTCAAAAAAAAAAAAAAAAAAGTAATAAATCCCATTATTTGTTAACATATTTTATTACTTTAAAAAACATTTTATTAAATTAATAAACATATCTATATTCAAAATAATGAGATGATAAAGCAAAAAAATACATTTGTGAGAAAGTGGCATTGTTTTACATGTCTGCAAACCTCTTTATTGTCTGGGTTAATAGAAGACAATTGGCTTCTCATATCTGCTTCTATATTCCATATTCAGTCTGCTGTGATATATTCTTTTTATTGAAGTATCTTTTTTGTTGTTTTTTTTGAGACAGAGTCCCATTCTGCCACCCAGGGTGGAGTTCAATAGTAGCTGGGATTACAGGCCTGCGTCACCATGCTCAGCTAATTTTTGTATTTTTAATGGAGACAGGGTTTTACCATGTTGGCCAGGCTGGTCTCAAACTCCTAACCTTGTGATCCACCTGCCTCGGCCTCCCTAAGTTCTGGTATTACAGGCATGAGCCACTGTGCCCAGCCTTTATTGAAGTATCTGAGGAAAATACAGCCTTGCAGATTTGTAGCTGAAAACAGAGAAATATTTTAATAGCTGTTGCAGATAATTCTGGATATTCTTCTTTGCATGCCAAAACTTTGCAACAAGTGGTCATTTCTTAAAGGTAGCTTGCAATGTGAGATCTGAATCCACATCAGTGAACATTTTACACGCTTATACAATAAAATGCATTAGCCTTTCTTGTATTTTACATGAATCTATTGTCTATGCATGACTTTTTAAATCTCATGCATTGGTCATTTGAAAAATATTAGTTCAATGAATTATAAAAGCTTCTGGCCGGGCACGGTGGCTCACGCCTGTAATCCTAGCACTTTGGGAGGCCAAGGCGGGGGTGGATCACAAGGTCAGGAGTTCAAGACCAGACTGGTCAACACGGTGAAAACCTATCTCTTCTAAAAAAGTTAGCTGGGTGTGGTGGCTCGTGCCCATAATCCCAGCTACTTGGGAGGCTGAGGTAGGAGAATTGCTTGAACCAGGACCCAGAAGACGGAGGTCGCAGTGAGCCAAGATCACCCCGCTGCACTCCAGCCTGGGCTCCATCTCAAAAAAAAAAAAAAAAGTTTCCAAGTGTGGGCCCATTTTATCTGATATCAAAAAGCTACGTTCATTACCATCAACACCAATCTTACCTGAAAAGCCCTGCTGTATCGGGCAGCCATCACATTCACAGCAGCACATACAAGTTTTGCAAAATTCTAATTTCTGCTTTAAAACCGAAACTTCATAATTGGCCACAAATACTATCAGTTGTTTTTTATTGAAGTGACAGGCTCAGTTTGTTCATTTTCAGCAAAGTATCTGCAAAACATCCAAGTCTGAACAACCACAGTTTGTCAGTTATTCTTTCAAATTAAAAAAAAAAGAAATGAGATTCAATGAAGAAAGGATCTAGTTCAGTTCATAGGTCAAAAAAATCATACACATTTTTTTTCCTTTTTTGTTTTCTTTTCTTTCTTTCTTTCCTTCTTTTTTTTTTTTTTTTTTTTTTTTTTTGTGACAGTCTCACTCTTGTCACCCAGGCTGGAGAGCAGTGGTGCGATCTTGGCTCACTGCAATCTCCACTTCCCAGGTTCAAGTGATTCTCCTGCCTTAGCCTCCTGAGTAGCTGAGATTACAGGCATCCACCAACACACCCAGCTAATTTTTTGTATTTTTAGTAGACACAGGGTTTCACCTTCTTATCCAAGATGGTCTCAATCTCCTGATCTTGTGATCTGCCTTCCTCAGCCTCCCAAAGTGCTGGGATTACAAGCGTGAGCCACCGTGCCTGGCATCAGGAAACATTTATTGCACCTTCAATGTGGCAGCTGATACAGAAGAACAAAGAGATCCTTCCTTGAAGGAGGCTGTAGTCTACTGGAGCGTGAAGAATGCTGGACATACGTGTGTGTGTGTGCGCGTGTGTGTGTGTGCATATATGCCTATCTTGTGTCTTGGGAAATCCTTTGGTCTCAAGTAGACTGGGACAGTTGGTTACCCCAGAAAAGAACAGGTTCAAGAAGAGAGTAAAAGCCAGGGATCTGGCTAATTCACTAATGAACCACCTTAGGTTGGTAAGCATTAGCTGGGCTGGGCACAGTGGCTCAGGTCTGTAATACCAGCATTTTGGGAGACTGAGGCAGAAGGATCAGTTGAGCCCAGGAGTTCAAGACCAGCCCTAGCAATATGAGAGATACCATTTCTACCAACAATTTAAAAATTAGCTGGGTGTGGTGGCACACAGCCATGGTCCCAGCTACTTAGGAGGCTGAGGTGGGAGGATCATTTGAGCCCACAATGTTGAGGCTGCAGTGAGTCATGATCGGTACTCCTTGAGCCACAGAGTCAGCTAGCTTGAAATTGCCCCACCAGATTTCTGACCTGGGATTCAGTCTTTGAAGATTTTTGTTGTTGTTGTTGTTGTCATTTTTGGTTTTTTGTTTTTTTTGAGATGGAGTTTTACTCTTTCACTCAGGCTGGAGTGCAGTGGCGTAATCTCGGCTCACTGCAACCTCCGCCTTCCGGTTTCAAGTGATTCTCCTGCCTCAGCCTCCCGAGTAGCTGGGATTACAGGCGCCCACCACCATGTCCAGCTAATTTTTGTATTTTTAGTAGAGATGGAGTTTCACCATGTTGGCCAGGCTGGTCTCGAACTCCTGGCCTCATGATCTGTCCGCCTTAGCCTCCCAAAGTGCTGGGATTACAGGCGTGAACCACGTGCCCGGCCTGTTACTTTTTTTCAAGACAGAGTTTCCCTCTGTTGCCCAGGCTGGAGTTCAATGGCAGGATCTCGGCTCAATGCGACCCCTGCCTCCCAGGCTCAAATCATTCTCATACCTCAGTCTCCCAAGTAGCTGGGATTACAGTCATACGCCACCACACTCAGCCAATTTTTGTATTTCAAGTAGAGACAGGGTTTTACTGTGTTGGCCAGGCTGGCCTCAAACTTCTGGCCTCAAGTGATCCATTTGTCTTGGCCTCCCAAAGTGCTGAGATTACAGGCATGAGCCACGGTGCCTGACCAGAAGATGTTTTCTTCATGTGACAGATAAGCCACTGCACTCCAGAGTGAGGCCCTGTCTTTATAAAAAACTAAAAAGTGCCAGGCACTGTGGCTCACGCCGGTAATCCCAGCTTTTAGGAAGGCAGAGGCGGGAGGATAGTTTGAGCTCAGGAGTTTGAGACCTGCCTGGGCAATATAGCGAGACCCCAGTGTTTTTTTTTTTTTAAATATGGAAAGCTTCACGAATTTGCATGTCATCCTTGCACAAGGGCCATGCTAATCTTCTCTGTATCGTTCCAATTTTAGTACATGTGCTGCCGAAGCAAGCACGAGACCCCTTTAAAAAAAAAAAAAGGCCGGGCGCGGTGGCTCAAACCTGTAATCCCAGCACTTTGGGAGGCCGAGGCGGGTAGATCACGAGGTCAAGAGATCGAGACCATCCTGGTCAACATGGTGAAACCCCGTCTCTACTAAAAATACAAAACATTAGCTGGGCATGGTGGTGCGTGCCTGTAATCCCAGCGACTCAGGAGGCTGAGGCAGGAGAATTGCCTGAACCCAGGAGGCGGAGGTTGCGGTGAGCCGAGATCGCGCCATTGCACTCCAGCCTGGGTAACATGAGTGAAACTCCGTCTCAAAAAAAAAACACTAAAAAGTTGGCTGTACATAGACACAGAGAAGGTCTGTCTCATATGGGGGAGAGAGACCCTTTTCCTTTGAAAGCATTTCCAAAGGTGCTACAGCTTCCCCTTACCTTTCAATGACTCCTCAGAGGGAACACACTGGGATCCCATCCCCCGTCAACAGACAGAGGCATCTGCACCCTCCTTCTGCTGGTAGCCCAGGCCCCAGTAGAGTCTTGCTTTGGCGATATCTCCAAGCAGCTGTCTTTAACCCATTCCTGTCCAGCCCAGCAGCTTAATCCACGCGCACGCTGACCCCTGTATGTGCATTCTGTGCCCCTAGAGCCTCAAACACCTTCAAGGGGTATCAGGGCAGCTTCAGCTAGAGATAACATGACTCTTAGTGTATTCCCCCCTGAGAAGAGACCCAGGAGCGCCCCCTCCCCCAGCTAAAACAGGGTCAGGAGGAGCAGCAATGTTGTTCTACTGATGCCACACGTGCGCCAGACCCCACGCCTGCCCGCAAGCCACAGTCACGCTCAATACCGCCTCTGTTGTAAGGTTCCTTGTGAAAAGCCCCAGTGTTGCGGCTCCCGGCTCCAGCGAGGTCTTTGGCACAAGGTCTCCATTCATGCCAGGCTTGCCTTTCTTGGCCACACACAGGCAGCTCTTGCTCCAAGAAGAAAGCTGCTAGGTGCAGGGTGGATCTTCCCCCTTGGCTCCCAGCGAGGCCAAGACACGCCGCTTGAATTTCCTCTCTCCACCCAGTACCACCTTCTGTCTGCCTCCTGGGAAACGTTGACACCAGCTCAGAGGGACAGAGCCAAGGAGAACCCTGTCTACCCCTCTGCCGACCAGCATCTGAGCCTCCAGCTCCACGAAATGTCAATGAGAGGACATGCACGGACAAAGCGTACAGACAAAACTTTTCTTCATCTTCCAATGAGCTAGAGGATAAAACAAGCCTCCTGCAAGATACCTATCTCTAGAGACTGACTGGAGAGTCAGGGTTGAGGAGTGAGGCTGCGGACAGGATTTTTATCAGGCTAGTAAGTTAGCCGCCTGGCTTTCTGAAGCACATGCAGTTTGGTGAGTCCTTTACAATTCTGCTGATCGTTCATGTCCCAAGCAATAGAACATAGCAGCGGTTTTCAAACTTGAATGTGTCTCAGAATCACCTGGAGGGCTTATTAAAACCCAGCCCAGGCCAGATGCGGTGGCTCATGCCTGTAATCCCAGCACTTTGGGAGGCCAATGCAGGTGGATCACGAGGTCAGGAGTTCAAGACCAGCCTGATCAACATGGTGAAACCCAGTCTCTACTAAAAATACCAAAAAAAAAAAAAAAAACTTAGCCAGGTGTGGTGGTGGGCATCTGTAATCCCAGCTACTTGGGAGGCTGAGGTAGGAGAATTGCTTGAACCTGGGAGGCAGAGGTTGCAGTGAGCTGAGATCACGCCACTGCACTCCAGCCTGGGCAACAGAGGGAGATTCTGTCTCAAAA
>NW_022436947.1:10039873-10044688 GCF_009761245.1 Sapajus apella
GTAACAAGAGCGAAACTCCGTCTCAAAAAAAAAAACAAAAAAACAAACAAACAAACAAAAAAAAAGCTCAGCATGGTAGCTCATGCCTGTAATTCCGAGCATTTTGGGAGGGTGCAGTGGGAGGATGGTTCGAGCCCAGGAGTTTGAGACCAGCCTGGGCAACATAGTGACACCCTAGCTCTACAAAACATAAAAAAATTCACCAGGCATAGTAGCTCACACCTGTCGTCCCAGCCACTAGGGAGGCGGAGGTGGGAGGATCACTTAGCCAGGAGTTCAAGACCAGCCTGGGCAACACAGTCAGACCTTGTTAGGGTGGGTAGCTAGGCAGACATGAGCAGGGCAGGAGACTAATGTCAGGTGACCACCAGGTGATGATTGGGCAGTTGTTAAATTGTCTAAAACAATAATTAGTCACAGCTGGCACCAGGGAAAGGCAGTCCCAATAGATAGAACACACCTGAAGCTGGTGATCAGCTGCTTTCTGACAAGATTTCAGGAACTGGAGAAGTGGGCTCAAGCATGTGCACTCAGAGGCAAAATTGCAGAGTTTAATGGGTACATGACCTTCGTCTAGAAACACTCGACTGGTAAGGGAAAAAGGCCTCAAGAAAGCATGTGTACAACTTCAGAAAACACACTGTGCATGCAGCCCCTCCAAGTGCTCGCAGGCCACTGCACACGAGGACAGCCCACCCCAAGGGAAGAACTGGGAGAGGAGACGCAACCCCCTAGAAGCATGTCAATGTATAAAACCCCAATTCAGCCGGGCACGGTGGCGCGTGCCTGTAGTCCCAGCTACTTGGAAGGCTGAGGTGGGAGGATCGTTTGAGCCCAGGAGTTCTGGGCTGTAGTGCGCTATTCCAATCCAGTGTCTGCACTAAGTTTGGCATCAATATGGTGACCTCCCAGGAGCGGGGGACCACCAGGTTGCCTAAGGAGTGGTGGACCAGCCCAGTTTGGAAACGGAGCAGGTCAAAACTCCCGTGCTGATCAGTAGTGGAATCTCACCTGTGAATGGCCACTGCACTCCAGCCTGGGCAACATAACGAGATCCTGTCTCTAAAAAAAAAAAAAAATTTCACCCCTGCTCTAAACTTTGCCTCAGTCTCTCACTCTGCTTGAATTCTTCCTTCTAAGGAGGTGAGAATTAAGGTTGCCATAGACCCATACAGATTCGCTGCTGCTAACAACTCCATCTCTACAAAAAGTAAAAAAAAATTAACTGGACATGGTAGAATGTGCCTACAGTTCTCAGCTACCTGGGGTGTGGTCCAAATTTTAGTAGAGACAGGGTGTCACCATATTGACCAGGCTGGTCTTGAACTCCTAACCTCAGGTGATCTGCCTGCTTTGGCCTCCCAAAGTGCTGGGATTACAGGCGTGAGCCACCACGCCCAGCCCTAATCTGCTTTTTGTCAGTTGAGATTTCATCAAACCTTCAGATGGCCATGGGAAGACTTCCTTTTGTCCCTACAACCTATAAGGTGAGTAGTCGTTATTCCCATTTCACAGGAAAAAAGAGGCCCAAAGGTCCATCCCCGGCCCAAGTGTCAAGCAGCACAGGTTCTGAGCCCAGGTTGCCCGAAACCAAGAGGGGAGGTGGGGCTTGTCAGAGAAGCTTCTAAGAGGCAACATGACTCAAGCTGCAGGGCGAGTGCAGTGAGCAGGATGCGCAGGGAAGAAGGCATGGGGAGCTGGTGAAATGTCATACTGAAATTGGGGGTGTGGAATAAGTGGGTGGCCATGTCAAAAGGCCACATCAAAGGGCATCGCAGAGTGAGTTGGAGAGGCTGGGAGGAGGACATCCTGAATGCTGCGGGGCCTTCCACCACACCAAGGCCCCCAGGGCCAGACACTGCAGCTAGAGAGTGCTACCGCAGAGTTTAAAGTTGGCAATAGCACTTCTAAGCCAGTACTTTGGAGAAGTATTCTGCCCGCCAGAGGGGAGCAAAAAGAGCTTGAGGCAAGTCTAGGAAGCAGACAGGTCCTGGCAGAGAGGTGACTTCCCTAATTTTTTTTTTGAGACGGAGTCTCACTCAGCTGCCCACAGCAACCACCATCTCCTGGGTTCAAGTGATTCTCCCGTCTCAGCCTCCCAAGTAGCTGGGATTACACGCACCCAGCATCATGCCTGGCTAATTTTTGTATTTTAGTAGAGACGAGGTTTCACCACGTTGGCCAGGCTGGTCTTAAACTCCTGACCTCAGGTGATCCGCCCACCTCCACCTCCCAAAGTGCTAGGATTATCGGCATGAGCCACTGCACTGGACTTCCCTAATATTGTTATGTGATAACTAGAACAGCCCTGGATGGGCTGTGTAATCCAGTTCTTATCACTCCCAACCTCTCCCCAAAGATTATCTATGAGTGGTTATCTTTGGTGCTTTTTCTCACCATCTGAGGGATCCTGGTGACATGCACAGAAGGGAGAAGAGGTCAGGGTTAAATAAACAGGCAGAGTGAGGGCCGGCAGACGTTTACCCAGATGGCCGAAGACCCCTGGCACATCAAGCGTCACTCAGTCACTTCGAGATGGCTTACAGAGAGAATACTCAGGCTCTTTCCCTGTCTCTTTTTCAATCCTTACGACAGAACAGCAGCTTATTCTTTTTTGTTCAGCCTCCAAAGAGAAGAACAAAAGAGCCCTGAGCCAAGTGAGTGCTCCTCTTAAAGGGTCCTCAGAAAGTGAACACGTTTCCACTGCCCCGGCGTAGGTGAGGTGCTTTTGTCTGCTTGACTCGCCCTCCCAGGGGCTGCTCCCAAGGGGGACAGGAGTGCACGAGTGTGCACTGTCTGCTGCAAACGTCCCAGCCACGTACCGGCAGAACCACGCACAAGGCCCATCGGTCAGCCGGATCACAGAACTATCTTCTTACATGAGGACAAGTGCATGGGCGGAGCCAGGACATACCTAATTTCATTTCTCTTCAGATACAGGCTTTTAGTGAGCGGGCAACAGGCCAAGCCGGGCCCGGAGGAGAAAGTCGCCATTCCCATCCACAGCGCCTGTGGCGCACAGCCAGAGGTGGGGGGAGATGCCGTTTGAAGGAGGCTCTTTGGAAATTCTTCACATTTTTTGGCCTTTGTCTCTGGGCATTGAGATGGAGACCCATATTTTACTCTGCAGAGAGTTCCCAGTGTTCCTTTGCATTCAAAAGGAAGATCCTAGAAGAGAGCTGAAAGAATTCTGTGGCTTTTTCATCTCAATGACCAATGGAGGCATTTAGGGGTAGGGGGTCCAGTGAGATTTATTTCACTGCATTTCCCTTTCTGTCTACAGCCCCAGGCCCAGGCCCAAGGCCCTAAGTGATGTAAATGCGATGCTCTTTCTGGGAAGAGCAGCTCTCCCGGACTCCCTGGGTTCCCGGGTGAATGTGACAGGGAGCCAGGACGCCTGGGCTCTGAAGACTCTGCAGGACCTCGGGCAAACCACCCTGAACTTCGAAGCTGCATTCCCATCACCTCCCAACATGGTAAAGAGTTTGGCTGCATCCTCTGACTTCCCATCCTGGGAGCAGTGAGGGCACCGATGGTGACAGTCATAGTGTGTTCAGTGTAAGAACATAAATAAGGAACAGGAAAATCATGGATAAGTTCCATCAGGAGGTTATCCAGATGCCTTTTTTGGCCAGGAATTTCAGATTTCCACATACCTTTCTGTCCAGCAAGCCTTTTGCAATTATGAACGAGGATCTCTGTTACCCATCTGAGATCTCGATCCTTTCATTCCCAGATGAATTTCTCACCCCTCTCCCACCACATGCCATTTTGCATCCAAATCAACGAGCAAGTGGTGATTCACAAGCAACTGGGTGGAGGGAAACTAAGAGGCTGCCCCTGAACATCGTCCTTTGTCTCTTCTCACGCTCTTCCTGATTCTGGGACTCCAGATCACCTATACTCTGCAGGGCTTGTCTTCCATTGTTTTGCTTTTTTTTTTTAGTTGTACTTTAAATTCTGCAGTCTTTGCTATTGTAAACAGTGCCACAATGAACATGCGTGTGCATCTGTCTTTATAATAGAACGATTTATCATCCTCTGGGTATATACCCAGTAATGGGATTGCTGGGTCAAATGGAATTTCTATTTCTAGATCGTTGAGAAATCACCACACTGCCTTCCACAATGGCTGAACTAATTCACACTCCCACCAACAGTGTAAAAGTGTTCCTATTTCTGTCTTCCTTGTTTTTCTATTACTGAGAAAGTGGTCGCCTGAGCCAGCCTATCCCTTTTGTGACTAAAATAAAGTATCAAGTGTCCAAAGGAGAGATCTAACAGAAAATGGAGCGTATGTTTCTTTGACAGTTCCTCAGTATTCTCTCAGCAACCCCTCTTAGAGACCCTTGTACCTACAGTCAGGTTTTGTCCCCACCAGACCTGATCCCCTCCAAGAGGAAAAACTGGCCTAGGCTGAGGGTCACCAGTCTTTAGTAAATAAGTCTGCCAGCACATCACTAACTTACTGGAGGACCTCAGGGTAATCACTTAGCCTCTCAGCTTCAACTTTCTCCAGCAAAAAAGGAAAAGGTTGGACTAGAAAAGTTCTAAGATTCCTTCCAGCTGGGTGCAGTGGCTCACACCTGTAATCCCAGTATTTTGGCAGGCCCAGGCAGGAGGATCACGAGGTCAGGAGTTCAAGACCAGCCTGACTAACATGGTGAAACCCCCATCTCTACTAAAAATACAGAAATTAGCTGGTCGTGGTGGTGCATGCGTGTAATTTCAGCTACTTGGGAGGCTGAGGCAAGATAATCGCTTGAAACTGGGAGGCGGAGGTTGTAGTGAGTGAGATCGTGCCATTGCACTCCA
>NW_022436947.1:10044788-10056777 GCF_009761245.1 Sapajus apella
TTTTTTTTTTTTTTTTTTTTTGAGACAGGGTCTGACTCTGTCACCCAGGCTGGAGTGCAGTGGCACAATCTTGGCTCACTGCAGCCTTGACTTCCCAGGTTCAAGCGATCCTCCCACCTCAGACTCCTGAAGCTCCACATCTTACTGCAGGACAACTCATCCATTTTCTTCTTCAGCTGTTCAGGTGCTGGCCCTGCCCCAGGGACCTGGCTGTGGCTGGAACACAGTAAATATCCAATTCCTTTGTGGTTCAACCCTCCTGTGGGTGGTTACACAGTGCAAACCACAGACAGACAACTGCTATCTCTTTGTGCAATGTGGGCCCTGACCGGACTGGCCATTTCTCCAGGCTCTGATCACTGTCACCGCATTGTAAAGACACCCCTCTCAGGGCCGATGCCCTGTGTTCCCTGAGGGAACTCCTTTCTGAGTCCTAGAGTGACAGCCTAAACAGACGCTTAAAACTTGTCTGCATTTTGGCAACTTCTCCAAAAGTATTTCTATTGCTGCTTTTTTGTTTTTCGCTTTTCAAATTTAGAAAATACATTTTCCTACGAAAATGTATTATACTGACTCAAATTTAGAAAATACAGTTTCCTCTGAAAATGGATTATATTGACTTGCCTCAGCCCCTCCTTTCCTGAGATGAGCCCCCCAACTCCTTTCCAGTGAAATCCTGATCATCGGGAAAATGCCCTTTTCCTTTTTGTGCTAGATGGCCTCAGCTTCCCGAATCAAGGGACAGTGCAATGTTCACTTCCACCAGCCTGGCTCCACTTGAGCGGCAAGCTCCCTGTGTGTTGCTTCATATGTGTGTTGCTTCATATGTGTGTTTAATTCTGTGTGTGTGTCTCTATCTCTCTGGCTCTGCGCACATCTCCCTGCATGTGGCTCTCTGTGGCTCTCCGAGCCTCTCTGTCTGCCCCGCACTGTGTCTGTCCAGGCGTGTGTTGGCGTGTTTGCCCCTCTGTCTGCACAGGTCTCTCCGGGTCTGTACACAGAAGCTCCCGCTACTCCAGTAGAGTCAGCCCGCTTCCATTCACTGCCAAATTTCAAGATTGAAATTTGGGTCCCCAAGAGCAGCCTCTGTTCTGAACCTTTGCCTTCCCAGAAGCCCGAGTCAGCACAGCCAAACTGTCTCCAAAACACAAGTCCAAAGCCAGGAGGACGGGCGAGTGATGAGCCTTTCACCAAGCCTCCAGAGGATGACACAGGAGAACTTTTATCCCATACCCCATCACAAAAATTCAATCACACGTCCCTGGTAGATGTCATGGCTCGCTCGTTAGACTTCTTCTTAAAGTGTCACTTTTATCGTGTAGTTCACACTGGAAGACCTGCCTCACCTGCAGCCCCCTGTAACTCCACCACCTGTACCATGTGACCTGCGGCACTTAGGCCACAGCTGATTGGACCAAGGGTGGGCACCTGACCTAGATGCTACCTCCCTATTGGTTGGCCAGTGTCCTATGAGGAAGCCCGGCCCAAGAACTGGTGATAACCTGAACCAATCAGGCTCTTCTGCAGCAAATGTGGGGGAGCTGGGAGGGGGAAAGCTGGGTGGTGGTTGGGGCAGAAGCAGAATGGCCCCAAAAGAAAAGCAGAGGAAGGAAAGCAGGAATGGGAGGGATGGACCATGAGTCTGCAAAGTAGAGGAGGCTCAGTGATCTCAGAATGAGAAGCTGCAGGTCCAAGGATGTACAGCTCCCCGCTCTGTACCCTAGTCTCTACGTAGCAGGGGCCACAGGACACATTGGGTTACTGACAAATCCTGTTAAATGGTGCCTGGGGCTGGGCGCGGTGGCTCACGCCTGTAATCCTAGCACTTTGGGAGGCCAAAGTGGGTGGATCACCTGAGGTCAGGAGTTCAAGACCAGCCTGGCCATCATGGTGAAACCCCATCTTTAAATAAAATAAAATAAAATAAATGGTGCCTGGATGGATTCCTGAAACACCTCCTTAGCTTTGGGGGCTCAGAAATGGATACCGCGAAATACGGCGAGGCGACTTGCTGAACTGGAGAAGCCTCAAGGTCTCTCTGACCTTTCCCCCACCCCCACCATCTCCCCCAAAGAGGGGAAAGTTCCTTTATGTGCCTGAGATCCAAACAATTGTTTTTTCTTCCCCTGTCTGTAAGACCAAGAATGTAACCATACCTGAACAGACCCTTTCGCTGTCAAGAGAACGATTTCTAGTTAATCTCTCTTTCCTGATCCATTCATTTTCCCCAGTAATCCTCCCAACAGAATTCCTTTTCTCCCCTGTCCATAACCTGTTTTGCCAGGTTGAAATACAAGCTTCTGAACCTCAATGGGCGAGCGGGTCATCATGCTGAGGGCTCCTGTGCCTACATGTTAAATAAATGTGTATGTCTTTTCTTCTATTAATCTGCCTCATGCCAGTGATTTTCAGGGAACCTTCATAGGGCCAAGGGGAAAGCTATTCCTTGACTCCTAAACCATCAAATCACATCCATCCTCCAAAAGGCCAGCACTTGGCTGATTTCTGCTCTTCCTGCCTTGGGAGGCTTTCCCTGGGGACATTGGAAGCCAGCCCTCAAAGCCTTGTTGCCTATTTTCTCTCTCTCTCCTTATCTTTGTTTTCTTTCTTTCTTTTTCTTTCTTTCTTTTCTTTCTTTCCTTCCTTCCTTCTGTAAGGGTTATTGCCGAGTTTAAAATGAGGAAACTGAGGCCAATATAAGAAAATTAAATGCCAATTTATTCAGCTCCCAGGTGAGATTCTATGGTCAGGAGCAAGGGGCCAGAGAAGTCGGGCTGACTTCCTGGGGTGGAGGTTTTTATGGCTAGGAGGAATGAGCAACAGTTGGGTGCTCTGATTGGGTCCAGGGGAGCGGGATTGAGAGGGGCAGGCCACTATTGGTTGGCGGGTTGTTGGGCGGGTTTTCCGGTGCAAGAGCCAGCCAGGGTTGCATTAGCCGGAGCCTTCCAGGGGAGCCATGCAGCAGATCTAGGTGCCGAGTACAGAGTCAGGTGCTGAGTGCAGAGGTGGGTGTGTCCGGCCTCCCAGTGAGGCAACCGGCCGTACACCTTCTTTCCTTTCTTTTGCTTTCTTTCTTTCTGTTTCTTTCTCTTTCTTTTGAGACAGAATTTCACTCTCATTGCCCAGGCTGGAGTGCAGTGGCACAATCTTGGCTCACTGCAACCTCCATCTCCCAGGTTCATCTGATTCTCCTGCCTCAGCCTCCCAAGTAGCTGGGATTATAGGCATATGCCACTATACCAGGCTAATTTTGTATTTTTAGTAAAGATGGGGTTTCTCCATGTTGGTCGTGCTGGCCTCGAACTCCCAATTTCAGGTGATCCACCTGCCTCAGCCTCCCTAAGTGCTGGTATTGACAGGCGTGAGCCACTGCACCAGGCACCTATTTTCTTTCTTTTTCTTTCTTTCTTTTTTTTTTTTTTTGAGACAGAGTTTCGCTCTTGTTGCCTAGCCTGGAGTGCAATGGTGTGATCTCAGCTCGCCGCAACCTCCAACTCCCAGGTTCAAGCGATTCTCTTGCCTCAGCCTCTGGAGTAGCTGGGATTACAAGCATGCACCACCACTCCTGGCTAATTTTGTATTTTTAGTAGAGACGGGGTTTCACCATGTTCGTCAGGCTGGTCTCAAACTCCTGATCACAAGTGATCCTCCTGCCTTGGCCTCCCAAAGTGCTGGGATTATAAGCGTGAGCCACCTCACCCAGCCTTGTTGACTATTTTCTTTTTTTTTTTTTTTTGAGACGGAGTTTCGCTCTTGTTACCCAGGCTGGAGTGCAATGGCGCGATCTCGGCTCACCACAACCTCCGCCTCCCGGGTTCAGGCAATTCTCCTGCCCCAGCCTCCTGAGTCGCTGGGATTACAGGCACGTGCCACCATGCCCAGCTAATTTTTTGTATTTTTAGTAGAGACAGGGTTTCACCATGTTGACCAGGATGGTCTCGATCTCTTGACCTCGTGATCCACCCGCCTCGGCCTCCCAAAGTGCTGGGATTACAGGCTTGAGCCACCGCGCCCGGCCTTGTTGACTATTTTCATGTGATATACATACAGGTTAGCTGTACTGCTCAGTGGGTCTCTGGTACCCTTCCTCGAATTACGGTCTGTGAAACCGAGGCCCTGAGGGAAGTTTGGGTCAATTTTCCATTTACAGATTTGAGACTGGCGTAAATATCACTGAGAGGTTTTCCTCTGCCATCATGTCCTTCTCATACCATCGTCTGAGGACAGTTATTCCCCCAATACCCAGCCAAGAGAAATCCTGGATCTCTTTCTCTTTGAATAGCAAGGACCATCCACAGAGCACATACTGCCTTGTTGGGTCCCATGAGTTCCCTCCACCCAATGTGCTTTACTCTGGCTGGGCCATACAGTTAAAGGGGAGTGAAACTGGAGAAGAATGTGTGGAAGTTTGAGGCTTTCATCTCTTAAACAAATAGCAAATTCCTCCGGGCTGCCTGTGCTGGAATTAAACAATGATGTGTTCAGGGAGGTTCTAAGGCGTTCCCTTAGCAACGCCCAGGCTGTTTTCAGGCAATATCTAGCTAAAGAGGAAAGAGAACAAAAATAATAAAGGGACGGGTTTGGTTGGAGTCCAGGAATGGGGGTCTTTTGGCTGAATGTGTGTGTTTTGTGTCCTGATGTGTTTGCAGTCCTCCTTTATGCTAAATTTCCTCTCCCCTCCCCTGGTACGTCCTGCTGTTGACGAGGTGGGCTCACTGGAATACTAATGTAGGCTGAGAAGAGCACATGCTACACTGGGGGACAGGTTAGGTAGGGAAAGATGTCACAGCTGCAACTACCTAAGGGAGAAGGGACACACACGAAACCTGCTAGGCTGGCTGTTGCTGTCACAAAGATCAGGGGAGGAAGAGGGTGAGCAGCCAGTCTTCTCAAAGGTGCTTGGGCCTTAGGCAGGGCAGAGGCCTGTGTGGTAGAAATCCATCAAACCCTCCTCACAGTGTGGTCTGTGGCCAGCAGCAGATGCATCCCTTGGGAGCTTGACAGCAATGCAGAATATCAGGCCACCCCAGGCAAACTGAAGCAGTGTCTGTATTTTGACAAGACACCCAGGTGATGTATATATGCCTGTAGTTTGAGAAGCACTGATCAGGACCCTTTTCCTGTCTCTTCCAGGATTCTGCAAATCATTTTGTTTGTTTGTTTGAGACAGTCTCTCTCTGTCACCGAGGCTGGAGTGCAGTGGCTCGATCTCTGTTCACTGCAACCTCTGCCTCCCAGGTTCAAGTGATTCTTGTGCCTCAGCCACCCAAGTAGCTGGGATTACAGGTATGCACCACCATGCCAGGCTCATTTTTTGTATTTTTAGTAGAGATGGAGTTTCACTATATTGACCAGACTGGTCTCCAACTCCTGGCCTCAAGGGATCTGCCTGCCTCTGCCTCCCAAAGTGCCGGGATTACAGGTGTGAGCCACCCAGGCGGATCCTGCAAAGCTGTCACCACCTTTTTAGAGTCAAAGTGGACTACTAAAGTAAGGTGACAATTCCACATAAAACTAAGCGATTCAGTTTCCTTATTGATAATGCAGTTTTGGGGTGTGTGTGTGTGTGTGTGTGTGTGTGTGTGTGTGTGTGTGTGATGTTTTGTTATTGTTGTTGTTGTTTTTTGAGACAGTCTGATTTTGTCGCCCAGGATGGGGAGGAGGGCAGTGGCGCAATCTTGGCTCACTGCAACCTCCACCTGCCGGGTTCAAGCCATTATCCCGCCTCAGCCTCCTGAGTAGCTGGGATTACAGGCACCCACCACCATGCCCAGCTAATTTTTTTTTAGATGGAGTCTCACTCTGTCACCCAGGCTGGAGTGCAGTGGCATAATCTCAGCTTGCTGCAACCTCCACCTACAGGGTCCAAGTGATTCTCCTGCCTCAGCCTCCTGAGTAGTTAGGATTACAGGAGGCACCCACCACCACACCTGGCCAATTTTTGTATTTTTAGTAGAGACGAGGTTTCCCATGTTGGTCAGGCTGGTGTCTAACTCCTGACCTTAGGTGATCTGCCAGCCTCTGCCTCCCAACATGCTGGGATCACAGATGTGAGCCACCGCGCCCAGCCAATATTTGTTTTTTGTTGTTGTTGTTGTTTTAGTTTTTGGAGACAGAGGCTTGTTCTGTCACCCAGCCTAGAGTGGTGTGGCGCCGTCTCAGCTCACTGCAACCTCCGCCTCCCCAGTTCAAGCAATTATCCCTGCCTCAGCCTCCCAAGTAGCTGGGATTACAGGCACCCACCACCACGCCTGGCTAACTTTTGTATTTTTTTTTTTTTAATAGAGACAGAGTTTCACCATGTTGGCGAGGCAGGTCTCGAACTCCTGACCTCAGGTGATCCCCCCGCCTCGGCCTCCAAAAGTGCTGGAATTACAGGCATGAGCCACTGGCCCAGCTTTGATGTGTTTTTGTTTTTGTTTTGTTTTTGAGAAGGAGTCTTGCTCTGTCCCCTAGGCTGGAGTGCAGTGGCACAATCTCGGCTCACTGCAACCTCCATTTCCCAGGTTCAAGTGAGTCTCCTGCTTCAGCCTCCCTGAGTAACTGGGATTACAGTTGACCACCATCACACCTAGATAATTTTTTTGTATTTTTAGTAGAGATGAGGCGTCAACATTTTGGGCAGGCTGATCTTGGAATCCTGACCTCATGATCCACCCTCCCTCGCCTCCCAAAGTGCTGGGATTACAGGCATGGTGAGCCCGGCCAATGTGTTTTTTAATATTGATTTTCTGCGATGATGATGAAAAAGATGGTGCTGATGATGAAGATGACATGGGTTGAACTGTCCCCCCTGCAAAAAGATATGTCCAAACCCTAACCCCTGGGACCTGCAAATATGACTCTATTTGGAAATAGGATTTTTGTGGATGTCATCAGGTCATTGGGGTGGATCTCATCCAATAGCTGTGTCTTTATAAGAAGCAAGGTGGGGGACAAAAAAAGAAGCAAGTTGGGCACAGACACACAGGGAAAATGCCATGTGATGATGGGGCAGAGATTGAGGTGATGGTGTCACAACCAAGGAATGCCAGGGATTGATGACAGCAGCCAGAAATTAGGAGACAGGCATGGAACAGATTCTTTCTCAGATTTCCCAAGAAGGAACCAACCCTCCCAACACCTCATTTTCAGACTTCTGGCCTCCAAAACTGTGGAACAATAAATTTCTGTTCTTTGAAGCCACCCAGATAATCGTGCTTTGCTCTGGCAATCCTAGCAAACTAATAAAATACTTTCCTCTTATAAGGCACTTTTGTGTGCATTTTCTTGTGAAAGCAGAGGCAGAGAAGCATTTGAATACTTTACAAACAAGAAACACCCTTTAGCTGGGTGTAGCAGCTCAGCCTGTAATCCCAGCTATTCAGGAGGCTGAGGAGGGAGGATTGCTTAAACCAAGGAGTTTGAGGCTGCAGTG
The DNA here is from genome assembly GCF_009761245.1 of Sapajus apella. Lineage (NCBI taxonomy): Eukaryota > Metazoa > Chordata > Mammalia > Primates > Cebidae > Sapajus > Sapajus apella. The sequence continues at coordinate 10,052,206 of NW_022436947.1, forward strand.
AGTTTTGATCACTCCAAGGCACTCCAGCCTAAGTGACAGAATGAGACCCTGTCTCAAAAAAATAACAACAATAAATTGGCCAGGTGCAGTGGCTCACACCTGTAATTCCAGCACTTTGGGAGGCTGAGTGGATGGATCACGAGGTCAGGAGTTCGAGACCAGCCTGACCAACATGGTGAAACCCTGTCTGTATTAAAAATAGAAAAATTAGCTGGGTGTGGTGGCACACGCCTGTAATCCCAGCTACTCAGGGGACTGAGGCAGGAGAATCACTTGAACCCAGGAGGTGAAGGTTGCAGTAAGCCGAGATTGTACGACTGCACTCCAGCCTTGGTGACAGAAGGAGACTCCATCTCAAAATAAAAATAATAAATAAATTCTTTAATTTTTTTTTTTTTTTTGAGACCAAATTGAGTCTTTCTCTGTTGCCAGGCACCAGGCTAGAGTGCAGTGGTGCAATCTCAGCTCACTGCAGCCTCCGCCTCCCAGATTGAAGCAATGCTCAGGCCTCAGCATTCCAAGTAGCTGGGACTACAGGCGTGTGCCACCATGCCCAGCTAATTTTTGTATTTTTTAGTAGAGGCAGGGTTTTACCATGTTGGCCAGGATGGTCTCAATCTCTTGACTTCGTGATCCACCCACCTCAGCCTCCCAAAGTGCTGGGATTACAGGCATAAGCCACCACACCTGGCCTTTAATAAATAAATTCTTTTTTTATTTTTTAATTTTTTTTCTTTTTTTAAGACGGGGTTTCACCGTGTTTGTCAGACTGGTCTTGAACTTCCGACCTCAGGTGGTCCTCCCGCCTTGGCCTCCAAAGTGCTTGGATTACAGGCGTGAGTCACCATGCCTGGCCTTTTTTATTTATTTTTTTTAAAGACGGGGTTTCACCATGTTGGTCAGGCTGGTCTTGAATCCCCGACCTTAGGTGATCCACCCACCTTAGCTTCCAAAGTACTTGGATTACAGGCGTGAGCCACCATGGCCTGCCAATAAATAAATTCTTAAAGAAAGCTCCTTTATTACTCTGAGAAATCACAGAGCAATGGTCCTAAGGCCACAGAGTGGGGAAGTTGTGAAGACGGGCCTATACAGAGACGCTCACACTCCAAGGGCGTGGGCCTGCTGGCCGGCCTGAGCATCTGTCCCTCAGCAGCTGCCCGGACCTGGGACTACCAAGGACACTGGGTGAGAGGGAAGAATGGTGTCACAGGGCTCATGCCTTCCAAAGTGAAGATCCCACAGCTCCTCTTCCATCTGGATCACGTGGGCTCATAGGCGCCATCAGCAGTATGTGTCGCAGCTCAAAACTGAATATACCAGCCTGGGCAACATAGCGAGACTCCTTCTCTACGAAAGATCCAAAATTAGCTGGGCCTGGTGGCGCTGGCCAGTCTTCCAGCTACTCCGGAGGCTGAAGTGAGAGGATTGCTTGAGCCCAAGAGGTGGAAACTGCAGTGAGCCGTGATCGCACCACTGCACTCAGTCTGGGCAATAGAGCAAGACCCTGTCTCAAAAAACAAATGGACATAACCCAAATATGCATCCTACTTGTGGTCCAGGAGTTCTTTTTTTTTTTTTTTTTTACCTCATTTTTTTTATTTATTTTTTTTTTATAGAGATGGAGTTCCACCATGTTGGCCAGGCTGGTCTCGAACTCCTAACCTCAGGTTATCCTCCTGCATCAGCCTCCCAAAGTGCTGGGATTACAGGTGTGAGCCACCTCGCCTGGCCCAGAAGTTCTAACTGGAGTTATCTGTGGGTCAAGATGGCCGGGGGGAGACCTATGTTAATTCGATCCAAATAATTATAACCTTCCTTGGCTCAGAGTACACTGAAGTTTATACATCGAACTAAACTATATTATTGGTGCAGTTAATTAGAAATCAAGCAGCAACAGGAGGCCTAAGGTAAAGACCATCCTAGAGCGCAGTAACACCGGGGAACACCTTGGGGTGGTTGCAGAGCAGGGAATACTGCTCTGGTCCTACGAACGCCTTCTCAACATGGAGACTGCATGAGGGCCTCGTAAAGAGGGCTTATGCAAAAATCTCTGAGAAGGGAGGTGACCTCTGCTCACAAGGTCCAGGAGGGTCTTTGCAGATGGTAGCTAGCAAAGAGGAGAAAAGCCTTGCAGAGCAGAGATCACGGAACACGTCAGGCTCTGCCTAGGTTCTTGGGATGTGGAGTGATATTAATTGCTCTATGTTCTCAATGCTCGGGAGATAAAAGCCGCTTGATGCATTGGGTGTGGTCAGATCCAGTGGCTGCTAATCTGATATATTTCTAATGCAGCCACACCCTCATGATAATCAGTGATAAACTCAGAGCACTAGTTTAGCGGGTCTTAAAAGGATCCAAGTGCTGTTGAATGCTCAGAGCACTGGTTTAGCATGTCTTAGAAGGATTACAAGTGCTCTTCCCTCCCCCATCTTACCCACCCCCTTCACTCTCCCCTTCCACGCCCGTAAAATCAATGAGATGCACATAATAAAAGTGTTTGGTGCACAGAGCTGGGGCCAAGGCGGTTCCCATACTTGCGTTGGTCCCTTGGATCCATGCTGTAAATTCTACTCTTGCGTCTCTGTCTTTATTTCCTTTTCTCAATCCTTCATCACTGCCAGGACTAAGGGCACCCACGAATGGGGTTGGGGCTGGTTCCCAATGGGTTATCAAACAACACTTCACCTCCGTAGTGACATTGCCCCTGAAGCCCACAGATCCTGTTTTATATTCCTAACACCTAACACCATCCACAATGCTCCTGCCTATCAACTTAATTACTGTATATTTCCTCTTCCTATCTCCCTTAATAGTATGTAAATTCTGGTTCCCAGAACATAGCCTTGTTCAAGACAAGTCATCCACAAACAATGGGAAAGAACCCGTTAAAATATAATGGCAGGTTGGGCATGATGTCTCACACCTGTAATATCAGCACTTTGGGAGTCTGAGGCAGGCAAATCACAAGGTCAGGAGTTCGAGACCAGCCTGGCCAACATGGTGAAACCCTGTCTCTACTAAAAATAAAAATAAAAAAAATTAGCTCGGTGTAGTGATGGGTGCCTGTAATCCCAGCTACTCAGGAGGCTGAGGCAGGAGAATCGCCTGAACCTGGGAGGAAGAGGTTGCTGTGAGCCGAGATCATGCCACTGCACTCTAGCCCGGATGACAGAGTGAAGACCCGTCGCAAAAAAACAAACAAACAAATATATATATATATATGCATATGTATATAATGGCATTTGTATGTACAGAAATGTTAACTGGCCCCTAAGAAGGAGTTGGGTCCAAGTCGTCAGTTTGATATGATTGTGGGGGAGCAAGTTGAAGAATCATGCACACTGCATGATCCTGGTTTTGCAATATATATGTGCAAATAGTCATGGGTTGTTTTTTTTTTTTATGTGGAGATAGTCTCTCTATGTTGCCCAGGCTGGTCTCAAACTCCTTACCCCAAGCAATCCTCCAGCCTCGGCCTCCCAAAGTGCTGGGATTACAGGCATGAGCTATCCTGCCTGGACAGTACTTTTGTGTCTATATATGTACACACAAATATATATGTTTAGATATATATTATGTATGTGTATATATGCATGTATATATGTACATATGTGTGTATATACATACATATATATAGAGAGAGGAGACAGATGTACACTATTACAGTGTGTGAAAGGAAAATAAAAACTTGGGACTCCAATTAACTCTGTCAAAATGAAAAAATTAAGCTAAAAGCTGAGTCATGCAAGAAGCTGCTTTTCCTTTTGTTCCTAAGCAGATAGTAGCTACAGATAAAAGGTTAAACATCTCCACAGATGTAGCAAAAATTAGCCGGGTGTGGTGGCAGTCACGTGTAATACCCAGCTACTCAAAAGGCTAAAACAGGAGAATCGCTTGAATTCGGGAGGCAGAGGTTGCTAAGACAGGAGAATCACTAGAACCCAGGAAGTAGAGGTTGCAGTGAGCCGAGATCATGCCATTGCACTCCAGCCTGGGGACAAGATCAAGACTTCGTCTCAAAAAAAAGAAGAAGATTCATCCTCTTATTAGCCTAGATGGCATAGGTCAGTAGTGTAAGGGTCATTGCCGAGCTTAAAATAAAGAAACTGAGGCCAGCATAAAAAAATTAAATGCCAGTTTATTCAGCTCCAGGGCGAGGCCCTGGAATCTGTAGAATTCTGTAGATTATCACCTTCTAACCAAACATGACCCATTGCCACCATAGATCTGTTCTATAATTAATTCAATTTTTAGGGAAGTCATAGGGCATCCAGAAAAAAAAAAAATTAAATTGCTTGTCCGAAGGTAGTGAGTTATCTCAATTGATTGTTCACAGTCAGTTACAGATCGAACTCCTTGTTCTATTCTTTCCCCTCTTCTCACTACTGTACTTGACTAGTCTTTAAAAAAAAAAAATTAAGGCCGGGCGCGGTGGCTCAAGCCTGTAATCCCAGCACTTTGGGAGGCCGAGGCGGGTGGATCACGAGGTCAAGAGATCGAGACCATCCTGGTCAACTTGGTGAAACCCCGTCTCTACCAAAAATACAAAACATTAGCTGGGCATGGTGG
>NW_022436947.1:10076777-10084836 GCF_009761245.1 Sapajus apella
CTCCCACCAGGCACTGGGATTCCAAGTCTCCTACATCACGCATCACAGAAATAGATTTATGCTGTCATTTCCCCTCGGCACTTCCCTGCTCGAGAACCTTCTGTGGCTCCCTGTTTCTGATTGCATCAAGTCTGAACACATGTGTCTGGCTCTCAAGGCTCACCTCCACTTGTCTAACATCCAATCCCATGACTCTGTAAGTATTTCCCCCAGCAAACCCCACAAAAGCGTGCTCTTGGGGCTTCTATGCCTCTGCCTGAGCCAGCAGTATTTCCTCTACCTTGTCAAGACTTCCTCCCACTCCAAGTCCTAGTTCTGTTAAGTCCTTTTCCAGTCTTCCCATCATTAATTGATTCAGCTTATTTTGTTTTATTTTACATTTGAGACAAAGTCTCGCTCTGTTGCCCAGGCTGGAGTGCAGTGGCACAATCTTGGTGCACAGCAACCCCCACCTCCCAGGCTTAAGTGATCCCCCCACTGTAGCCTCCCTAGTAGCTGGGTCTACAGGCATGTGCCACCATGCTCAGCCAACTTTTTAATTTTTTTGTTTTTTGAGGCGGAGTCTCGCTCTTGTTGCCTAGACTGGAGTGCAATGACGCAATCTTGGCTCACTGCAATCTCCACCTCCCTTCAAGCGATTATCCTGCCTCAGCCTACGGCGTAGTGGGGATTACAGGCATGTGCCACCACACCCAGCTAATTTTGTATTTTTAGTAGAGACAAGGGTTTCTCAATGTTGGTCAGGCTAGTCTCAAACTTCCGACCTCAGGTGATCTACCTGCCTCGGCCTCCCAAAGTGCTGGGATTACAGGCGTGAGCCACCGTACCCGGCCAATTTTTTAATTTTTAAAGGCAGAGTCTCACTATATTACCCAGGCTGGTCTCTAATTGCTGGGCTCAAGAGATCCTCCCACTTTGGCCTCCCAACATGCTGGGATTATAGACGTGAGCCACCATGGCCGGCCCATTCAGCCAATTTTAACTGAGCACTTACTATGGACTGATGTGGCAGGTACTGCCTCTGCCAGCCTCTCCTCTGAGCTCCAACAGCATGAGTCACTCCTTCCACACACTTGGGCACAGACCCCGGGGGTCTTATCATGTGCCACATTATAGGCCTTGCGTCTCACCAATCATGTCACAAGCTACATGACAGCAAACTTGTCTCCACATCTTCTGTGTCCCCCATGGCCCTGGCTCTCCAGTTGGGAACTTCGCAAACCACAGGCTTTCATGTTTTCCTTTGGAAGACTAGCACAGAACTGCCAACTTTTTCTTTTATCAAACGAACACATTTTTTAATTACGTGGTCATAAACGAAGGCACATTTTAACACTAAGAACGGAGAAAGAACATAATCCTAGAATAAACTTTTGAAATCACTGCCGTATTGCTAAGCTTATTCCATTTCTAAAGTTGCTTATTCAACTTTGAATGGAATAAGCTTAGCAGTATAGAAAAACTCACCACATTTTTCTTTTTCTCTGTTTCAGAAAGTCTCAGAATAAAAGGACAATCTTTTCCACGGAAGAAATTTAGCCAGATGGAAAATTCATCACATGTCTTTTTCAGTTCACAGGGGGCAGGTGGCCACTTTATCTACATCCATCCCAGCATTTGGGAGCCACTGTCTACAGCCCCTCACCAGGGCTGAGCTCCGCTCAAGTGAGTGGAGTGGTCCTTTGATCTCTTGCTTTGGTTATTGGCGGGAGAAGCTATCCTGAGTGTCCTCTCACCAGATGGGGCCTGGCATCCATGGACATGTCTGGCCCATGTCTGACCCCACACTCAGCCTTCTATCCCCTTAGACTTTGTCTCAGACATTTGCCTTGATTTTTTTTTTTTTTTTAATGACCCCTGCCTAAGCAGGACATCAAAAAATTCAGTTATAAACTCATCATTGTTCCTCTCCACGGAAATCTTTAGTAAAAGGTGAAAGATTTATTCGTTATGAAGAGAAACCAGAGCATTGTCTTGATTTATTTTTAAGACAGAGCCCAGGCTGGAGTGCAATGTCGTAATCTTGGCTCACTGAAACCTCTGCCTCCCAGATTCAAGTGATTCTTCTGCCGCAGACTCCCGAGTAGCTGAGATTACAGGCATCCGCCACCACATCCAGCTAACTTTTGAATTTTTAGTAGAGACAGGGTTTCACTATGTTGGCCAGGCTGGTCTTGAACTCCTGACCACAAGTGATCACCCGCCTGAGCCTCCCAAAGTGCTGAGATTACAGGTGTGAGCCACCGCATCCAGCCCATTTGTCCTGATTTTGTGCTCCTGGAAGCTGGACTCTGTAGGCACGCAGGTGTTTGTGACACTCACTGCTTCCTACTCTTGGGCAGTGAAACCCTTGAGTCTCAGGGGAGCCAGGAGGGAGGGGGCATCTGGAGTGGTGGACAGGAGTGGGAAGCAAATGAGTCCCAGACACAGACACCCCCAGCCCACAGCCACAAGGCTCCTAGGGTGAGAGCCCTGATCTTCAGTCCCCGCCCCTGGGGCTCTGCCCTCTCCCTTCCCTCTCTGAGTGGGGCTTCTTCAGGAGGGAATTGCAGCCTCAACTTTCCACTGCTCAGCCCTGCATCCCTGAAGCCGCTTCCATAAAAAGCCAACACTGCCTGGATGGGAGAGACAGAGAGAATTTTTCCAGAGGATGTGTGTGTGCATTGTTGGGAGCAGAGAGCATTTCGGTGAACACCGGGTCACAGCACAGCCTGACAAATGGCAGGAAGTTCAGGACTTGGGTCTGATATTTTTTGCACAAAGGCCCCATAGCCCAGCCAGGTGAGCTGGGCCCAGGGACAGACACAGGGGCCACCGCCCGGCACTTCCTGCCCTTTGTTGGCCCGTGGGACAGCCTTCCCGGCGCTCCAAATGGCCTTTCTTTGGTGCCTGACTCCTGTGCTTTATTTATGGAGAGGAGCTCCTCAATATAGAAACGGGTGGGCCAGGAGCCGGCGGCAGGATGTGGGAATGCAGACTGGCAGGATGCCTTACAGCAGGGACAGTGTTGCCTAATTGAAAGAATGTGGCCATGGACACCCGATCATAAGCCTGCCTGATATTTATGTATCTGACGAGATGTTCCACACGCTCCCCTGGCACGTTTCAGGGCATCACAGCCCGCCCTGGCATCAGGCCTCCCTGTGGCCCCACCCTTGGGTTCTCATGGCCTGGTTGGCCTCCGCCTAGGTGTGAGTCAGGTCACCTGCCCCAATCCTCCAAGGCTACATGGGCTTCTTGGAGGAAGGGGCCATTTCTTTCTTCTATAGGAGAACCTCTGTTGCTGGCATCCTGAGGATCAGCCAGATACCTGGGGGGTGTGTTTATGGGTAACAGTGCACGGAGGACCCTTTCATGCTCCCGGTCTTTTCTTCATTAGCATCATTTCTGGTGGAATTCTTCCCAAAGGCAACCACACATACTTCTACTGTCTCAGATAGAATACTTAGAACAGATTCTGTGCTTTCTTGGAAAATTGGGGTCTCAGTTCTGAGTCCTGGGTGGAGAGGTACAGAGAGCCCTGACAGGTAGGTTTGAGATCCAGGCTCCTATGCTTTTTTTTGTTTGTTTTATTTTGAGACAGAATCGCGTTCTGTCACCCAGGCTGGAGTGCAGTGGCACGATCTCAGCTCACTACAACCTCCACCTCCCGGGTTCAAGCAATTCTCCTGCCTCAGCCTCCCAAGTAGCTGGGATTATAGGCACATACCACCATACCTGGCTAATTTTTATATTTTTAATAGAGAGGGGGTTTCCCCATGTTGGCCAGACTGGTCTCAAACTCCTGACCTCAAGTAATCTGCCTGCCTCGGTCTCCCAAAGTGCTGGGATTACAGGCGTGAGCCACAGTGCCTGCCCCTAAGCTAACTTTCAAAAACTGATATTGTAAAGGTGGGGTCTTGTTATGTTGCCCAGGCTGGTCTGAAACTCCCAGGCTCAAGCGATCTTCCCAACTTGGCCACCCAAAGTGCTGGGATTACAAGCATGAACCACTGTACCTAGCCTAGGCTAATTTTAGACCACTATTTTTTTGTTATTTTTTTTTTCAATTTTTAAAATTCTTTTTCATTTAATTAAAAAAATATTTAAAATAATTATTTTAAAATAAGGAACGCTTCACGAATTTGCGTGTCATTCTTGCGCAGGGTTCATGCTAATCTTCTCTGTATCGTTCCAATTTTAGTATATGTGCTGCCGAAGCGAGCACGAGACCATTGCCTATGGATCCATCTACAGCAGAAGCTCTTTCTCTTTCAAGTTTCTGACTTCTTGATCTGCTGTAACTATATGCAAATCTAAAGTGAACAGCTCAGAGTAAATATATAAATGCACAGATTTATGTGTGTATCTGAGGCATAATTCTGACTAATCAATGACTTTTTGTTTTCTAATTCTTATTTTTTTCTTTTGTTTGTTTTTTGGTTGTTTTTGTTTGTTGGTTTTTTTTGTTTTTGTTTTGTTTTGTTTAGAGACAGTCTCACTCTGTCTCCCAGGCTGGAGTGCAGTGGTGCAATCTCTGCTCGCTGCAACCTCCGCCTCCCAGGTTCCAGTGATTCTCCTGCCTCAGCCTCCCAATTAGCTGGGATTACAGATGCCTCCCACCACACGTGGCTAATTTTTGTCTTTTTAGTAGAGACAGGGTTTCACCGTGTTGGCCAGGCTGGTCTCAAACTCCTGACCTCAAGTGATCTGCCCGCCTCAGCCTCCCAACATGCTGGGATTACAGGTGTGAGCCGCCACACCGGCCCCTTTCCTAATTCTTGATCCTATCATGGAGAAAAGAAGTTGTCAGAAAGCCGAAAGCACCCAGTATGGTGGCTCACGGCTATAATCCCAGCACATTGGGAGTCCGAGGCGGGCAGACAACCTGAGGTCAGGAGTTGGAGACCAGCCTGGCTAATATAGTGAAAGCCCTGTCTCTACTAATAATACAAAAATTAGCAGAGCATGGTGGCTGACACCTGTAATCCCAGCTACTTGGGAGGCTGAGACAGGAGAACTGCTTGAGCCTGGGAGGTGGAGGTTGCAGTCAGCTAGGATTGCTGCTCCACTGCACTCCAGCCTGGGCAACAGAGCGAGACTCCATCTTAAAAAAGCAAAAAAAGTCGAAAGCACAATGACATACTACTATACCTTGCTAATATATCTCTATTATACCTTTATGGAACACAGTAGGAAATTAATAAATTATTGTTGAATGGGATATCTTCCCTTTCTACTCAAAAATTCGCCCAGGATAGCAGTCTGCCTCATGCAAGTTTATTTCTGAGCAAAAGTGTGAAGTCTGAAGCAGACCAGGCCTGCATGCTTGTTTCACAAAACCCTGCTCCTAACATTCCCTTCCCTTCCTCAAAACCTCTGTCTCTTTCTTGCATGGAGCCTCAGTTCATCATTCCCATGAAGAAAAGGGATGAGGTATTAATTAGGTTATCCTTCCTTCTTAGAATGCAATTTGGAAGCCCCAGACATCTCTAGAGGCCACACAGAGGCATTTCAGGAAGGTGATGCTCAAAAGGCGACAATAACTGGGCCAGGGGTGGTAGCTTACATCTGTAATCCCAGCACTTTGGAAGGCCAAAGTGGATGGATCCTTTGAGGTCAAAAATTTGAGACCAGCCTGGCCAACATGGTGAAACCCCATCTCTACCAAAAAGTACAAAAATTAACTTGGCGTGGTGGCACATGCCTGTAGTCCCAGCTACGTGGGAGGCTGAGGCAAAAGAATTGCTTGAACCTGGGAGGCAGAGGTTGTAGTTACCTGAGAGTGTGCCACTGCACTTCAGCCTGAGTGACAGAGTGAGATCCTTTAAAAAAAAAAAAAAAAAAGATAATAATAACTAACTTTTGCACAGACTTGGAAATTCACAGAGCATTCCACATGCTAGTTTCACCTAATTAGCTCTTCCATCCTGAGATAGTATGGCCCACATATGACAGGCCAGGTAGGGTTGAGCTATTTTCCAGGATAAATTTTCTAGCCAGGACTTTTCTTGGTGTCTTCACGCATCTTAGCTGGAAGGAAGCCAGGATGGTGGGAGATGGCGGTGTTGGGGAGTCAGGGGGTTACCTCTTTCCACGGGGTAAGGACAGTTATCTTTGAGTGGAGAGAAAAAGTGGGGAGGAGGCAGGAGGCAGCAATCTCGGGGTCTGAAGTAAGACCTGAACTTCCTTATGAGAACAAGGCAATTAGCTGTAGGTTCTGGCGCACGTTGTTTGCCATCAGAGTACCCTGGGATTTGGGATCAGAAGCCGCGAGCTGGACTGGAGCCCTGGCAGCCTTAACTGTCTCACCCTGGAAAAACTTAAACTCTCTGGGCTCCCTGTCAATTCCCTTGTCTACAAAAGGAGAATGATAACAGCAACAATATAACAACAACAAGAACAACAATACAACGGCGGCGGCAGCAACACTGCCACGCAGCAATAATACTTGCGCTCCTTCTTCTTCGCAAGGTCAATGTGAAGAACAACAGAGCGCATGCACATGGAAATGCCCTTACGACATAAACCACAATATTCTGGCAGATTGCCCTTGGTTTTCACTCATCCCACAGATACTAATTGAGCACTTACTATGCTTTGGGCCCTGAGTTAAACCCTGGGGATTCAATAAAGAAAGAAAAAGAAAGGTATCCTCAGTGCTTGTCCTCGTGGGATCAGCCACTTCATTCCTTCACAATTCTCTGCTTTGGAACCACTAGGCTGTGGAGCAGGGTGGGTCACCTCTTTAGGCATCAGTGTCATTAACTGTTGTCATTGTTGCTGTATGAATTAAGTGACTTTGGCTGGGTTCAGTGGCTCACACCTGTAATCCCAGCACTTTGAGAGGTCGAGGTAGGCAGATCACCTGAGGTCAGGAGTTCAAGAAGAGCCTGGCCAACATGGTGAAACTCCGTCTCTACTAAAAAAAAAATCACAAAAATTAGCTGGATTTGGTGGCGGGCGCCTGTAATCCCAGGTACTTGGGAGGCTGAGGCAGGGAGAATTGCTTGAATCCAGGAGGCAGAGTTTGCAGTGAGCCAAAATTGTGCCACTGTACTCCAGCCTGGGTGACAGAGCAAGACTCCATCTCAGAAAAAAAAAAGAATTAAGTGACTTAATTATATGAAACATCACATGTGACATAGTGGCTGTCACAGAAGAGGCACTCAGTGATTGTTAGCTTTTTCTCTAAAAGCGTCCTTCAAGATCACACCTCTCTCTGAACAAGAAGACTTAGTCACTGACTAAAATACCTCCCCATGTTCAATGCAGGTGGCTAAGACATTTCAAGGCTCTGCTGCTCCCTGGAGCTCTGAGCTTCAAAGCATTCCATTCACCTTGGTCGTGAGCACGCTCTGTGCTTTGCTCTCCAAATAGACCTAGAGCTTCTGGAAGGTAGGGACTCACCCAGCCAGCCCGGTTCTCCTTCCGTGGTGGGCCCAGGAAGGGACCAGCAAGCTGTCTGCTCTCCAGTCAGTGAGAATGCACTCACAGCTCTGGTTCTGTGAATTTCCCTTCTGGCTTGCCACTGGAGTGTGAAGTGCTCTGACAGCAAGGCCAGGAAGGGTCAGGAAGTGCCTCTGACACTTGCAGTTAAGGAAGGATAATTTAATAGTCTCAGGAACAGTCACTACTCTATTTTCTCTGACAAAACCAGTCCAGGTGTGTAAAACCAGCCACAGAGACTGTGAGCTGCACACTACTCTCTGGCTCCCTGCTTCCAGCTTGTAGGGCCCACCCCAACCCTAGGGAGTGTCTCACATAAGAACACAGTTCTCCAGGCTGGCCACGACCTCCCGCCCTCCCACCATGGTTCCAGGCCCAGATGGCTTCTCTGTGCTAGTTAGGAAAAGATACTGCATGTTCCGGGCAGCCCACGCCCACATCAGGGCACAATCGACCTCATCGCTCCTGCAGTGATGGTGGCCACTAGATGCCATGGGTCAGGGCTACCCTGACCTCGATGGAGCTTCTGGCCATCACAGCCTGGGCCACTGAGGCTACCGTGCCCTCTCAGTGCTCAGTAGAGATGTTACTCAAGATGTTACTCCAGCGCTTTTTTTTTTTTTTTTTTTTT
>NW_022436947.1:10084936-10105554 GCF_009761245.1 Sapajus apella
TTTTTTTTTTTTTTTTTTTTTTGAGACAGAGTCTTGCTCTGTTGCCCAGGCTGGAGTGCAGTGGCACGATCTCAGCTCACTCCAACCTCTGCCTCCCAGTTCAAGTGATTCTCCTGCCTCAGCCTCCCGAGTAGCTGGGATTACAGGTGCCTACCATCACACCAGCTAATTTTTGTATTTTTAGGAGAGATGGGGTTTTACCATATTGATCAGCCTGGTCTGGAACTCCTGACCTCAAGTGATCCACTCACCTCAGCCTCCCAAAGTGCTGGGATTTGCAGGCATGAGTCACTGCAACTGGCCTTTTATTTTATTTTATTTTTATTATTATTACTTTTTTGAGATGGAGTCTCTCTCTGTCACCTAGGCTGGAGGGCAGTAGTGCAGTATAGGCTCATTACAACCTCCGCCTCCCAGGTTCAAGTGATTCTCCTGCTTCAGCCTCCCAAGTAGCTGTGACTACAGGTGTACGCCACCGGGCCCAGTTAATTTTTGTATTTTTAGTAGAGATGGGGTTTTATTATATTGGTCAGGTTGGTCTTGAACTCCTAAACTTGTGATCCGCCCACCTCAGCCTCTCAAAGTGCTGGGATTACAGGCGTGAGCCACCGTGCCCGATCTGGCCTTTAAAAAAAAAAAAAAAAAATACAGGGTCTGCTGGCTTGTGCTAGAGTGGTGTGGTTTTGCTTGTGAGGGTCATAAGATGGTAACGCTCCTGGAACATAGAAATACCGTATCCCACCGTGGGTGAAAGTTCCCGAAGACCTGAAAGATCCAGAGGTGTTCCAGGTCCCGACGCGGCTGTTGGAAGCCATCTTCGGCCGGGAAGGATGTCGAATCCCTTACATCGAACAGGTGAGCAAGGCCATGCTCAAGCTAAAGGCTCTGGAGTCTCCACACTTCACCAAGGTCGTGGTTTACGGCTCCTACATATATAAGCTCCGGGCCAAGTGGATGCTCCAGTCTGTGGCTGAGCGGCACTGCCAGCACCAGGAACGAGGGATGCTCAAACTGGAGGAAACCATGAATGCCCTCGAACTGGGCCCTTGGATGAAGCCAGCTTCCAGCCAGGATGAAGGCCAGGATGTAGAGATTAGTTTGTGGCCAGAGCTGGAGTGATTTCTCCAGCTTGGTTTAAAATCTGTTACAGCCTGACGAGTTGAGGGAAAATCATCTGTTTAGGGGTTTCTAAAGTCTTGTTGTGAATATCTCTTTGATGGTTGCCAATAAAAGTTTTTTCCCCCATTTTAAAAATTAACAATAAAGTTTTAAATCAGTAGGTAAAATAAACAAACAAAAAACAGTGTCTCACTGTCATCCAGCCTTGCGCACCCACACTGAAATGATCTTCCCACTTCAGCCTCCCCTGTAGCTGAGACTACAGATTTGCACCACCATGCGTGGCTGAGTTTTAAAAATCTTTTGTAGAGATGGGGTTTCCCTATGTTGACCAGGCTGGTCTCCACCTCCTGGGCTCAAGCGATCTGCCCACCTTGGCCTCCCAAGTTTCTGGGATTGCAAGCACGAACCACTGTGCCTGGCTTCTTGTTTTGATTTCCTCTGTGATTCAGTCTTCTTGCTGTGGGAGCTGGGCCACAGGACAGCCTGGGAAATAGATACTTTCTGGCCTCAGAGTTGAATCTCCTCTCTGTCCTTGGCCTATAGTTCTAGAACCTGAGTGGTGTGTGACTCTCTCATTCCTATGACAAATTCTCTGCTTGAAGGCTTTTGAACTCTCCGTGTAGCTCCATGCAGGTAAAGGGCTCCATGCAAGTAAAGGAATCCCTCTGATAGACCTGAGTCCCGGGGTAACACAGCCTGGTTTCAAACTGGAGTGCTTGTAATACACAGTCATCCTCGGCTCTCACGATGCTTTCTTCTAATTATTGCCCTTCCATGCCTGAATGCCCACCTGTGGAGCCTCTGGTGAAACTTTCACTCATAGGTCCTCCTGGAGCATCCACTTTACGTTGCTTTCATGAGTTTTTTTGAGATGGACTTTCGCTCTTGTTGCCCAGGCTTGAGTGCCATGGGGTGATCTTGGCTCACCGCAACCTCCACCTCCCGGGTTCAAGCAATTCCCCTGTCACAGCCTCCCAAGTAGCAGGAATTACAGGTACCTGCCACCACACCCAGCTAGTTTTGTATTTTTAGTAGAGACAGAGTTTCTCCATGTTGGCCAGGCTGGCTTCGAACTCCTGACCTCAGGCGATCCTCCTGCCTCGACCTCCCAAGGTACTGGGATTACAGGTGTGAGCCACCACACCTGGCCTAGGTCTCAATTTTCTTATCTGTAAAATAGGAAGACAATTGTTTGTTCCTCATAGGTTTGTCGTGAAAATTAAATAATATGTGCTTCAATAGGGCCCAGCACACAGTAAGTGCTCTGCAAACCATAGCTATTGATCATTAAACTTACTGGACAGACGAAGAAGAAAACATCTTCAAAAACTGAATCCAAGGTTAGAAATCTGGTCAGGCAAGTCCAGGCTCGACAACTGTCTATGGTGCAAGAGGGGCCTCACTCTCTGTATTTAGTGTGTTTCAGGTTAAAACCTCACTGCCTGGGGTGGTTTGGTTTCAAAAGTGGAGAGAAAAATGCTCAGGGGTCACGAGAGAAAACTGAGGAGGCTGGGGTTGGGGGTGGTCCTGTGGAGTGGAGACCTGGGGTTATGGGACCCGCAGGGCACTGGGCAGAAGCAGGAAAGTCTCAGAGCTTTATTTCTGTGGACAAAGCAACAAGCCGCAACCACGGTACTTAACAGTTGCACGGACAATGCAGTTTTTTGTGTTTTTTTTTGAGATGGAGTTTCCCTCTTGTCACCCAGGCTGGAGTGGCACGATCTCGGCCCACTGCAACCTCCGCCTCCTGGGTTCAAGCGATTCTCATGCTTCAGCCTCCCGAATAGCTGAGATTACGGGCGTCTGCCACCTCACCCAGATAATTTTTGTATTTTTGGTAGCGATGGGGTTTCACCATGTAGGCCAGGCTGGTCTCGAACTCCTGACCTCAGGTGATCCGCCCTCCTCGGCCTCCCAAAGTGCTGGGATTACAGGTGTAAGCCACTGCACCCAGCAAAACTATAATAATCTTGAGGCACCCTATGATAGAAGATGGGGTGTTCATCCCTGAGTTAAATGAGTTGCCCTGGTCAGTATTAGATATCCACCTGTGCGAAGCCCATCAGAGGCTGTAATTAAACAACTAATAATATAAACATAGTAAAATAGCTACAAGGAATGTTTATTTTTCAAAGCTCTTCAACAATTTTTGCCTCCAGAGTTGCAAATCCTTTTTGAAAAGTAATAAGGGCGCTGGGCGTGGTGACTCACGTCTGTAATCTCAGCACTTTGGGAGGCTGAGGCAGGCAGATCATTTGAGGTCAGGCGTTTGAGACCAGCTTGGTGGACATAGCAAAACCCTGTGCTACTAAAAAGTACAAAAATTAGCCGGGCTTTGTGGCGGGTGCCTGTAATTCCAGCTACTCGGGAGGCTGAGGCAGGAGAATTGCTTGAACCTGGGAGGTGGAGGTTGTAGTGAGCCAAGATCGTGCTACTACACTCCAGCCTGGGTGACAGAGCCAGACTCCGTCTCAAAAAAAAAAGGGGGGGTCCTGATATCATAAGCCAGCTGATGGCAAACAAAGCACAAAAACATGACATTTTGCTTTTTAAACGACCTTTGGAGGATGATTCATTTATCCAGCCAGTATTTACTGAGCACCTACTAAGGCCAGGCACAGGCTAGGCCCCAGGTATAGGTGTGAAGACAGAGACATGGCCCGAGGTCTCAGGGAGCTCTGAATGTTGTGGGGTAGGGATGCTACTGCACACACAAATAAGCCAATGTGGAAATGCATGGCCCACCCGTGCTATAAGGGAAGAGAAGGCAAAGAGCTCCGTACGTTCTCCGATTCTCTAAGTCCGTGATTTTACTCAGGCCCCCAAGCTACTTGATGGTCAGGATTCTTTCCAACTTGAGAATCCTGGAATTCCCACATGGCCCCTGCAAACAGCATGTGCGACGGTGCGGGCAGAGGTGGCTCTGCTTTTTCTTCAGCCCCTCAGCTGCCTCTGCTGCAGGCTGGCCCTCTCGGAGCTGTGGACTCTGTCTTCCTGCCCAGACAGGTAGATCTTACAACCCCAGCTGTGCACTTCGAGTGTGCAGCTGTTATCAAGTGCCCTGGTGACATGGGGAAGAACAGTGCTTCAGAGGTTAACGAAGTCATGGGAACCTCCACGGCTAAATCCCAGCCTCGTGTGTTGCTGTCATTTGTCGCTGTCTGGGCCGCGTGTTTGCTCTAGCGGGTCTGCAGCCCTGTCCCCACGAGTCCCGGCAGGGCTGCTCCAGTTTTACTGTTGAGGGAAGGACACCTGACTCGATACTTTTCCCAGAAACCGAAGGCCTTGAGAACAGAGTGTGTACTCTAAGAGTAGAAAGCATGATGGACTTGCATACATCTGGGCTTGATTTGCGAATCAAACTTCCAGGAAAGGTGAATAGAACCCCGTAGCAATTACTAACCAATCAAGACAGTTAGGAAGCCCCCTGCGCCTGTGAAAGGAAGAGGTGGGGAACAATAGTGTGAAAACACTGGGGTGGAGTGGCAGTTCTGATTTGTGCAGGTGGAGGAAGTAGCCCAGAGCTGAGAAGGATCCTGTGATTACATGGAAAGTTCTGTGTGTGTTTGCCTTCAATGCAGGGCATGGTCTCTTGCGTATTGTATAATAAAGGCTCAGTAACTGGAAACTAAGGCTAAGTACATGTCCATTCTTACTCAGGTTGGGTGGGTCTTTTTGGGGAATCCAGGGTGGTGTGGATTTGAAAAGCTTACAAATGACTTTGGCTAAGTGATTTCAAGAGATTGTGTGGGTGAACCAATCATTTCCTTGAATTTATAAAAACACTAGTAGTCGGCTGGGCACAATGGCTCATGCCTGTAATCCCAAGAGTTTGGGAGGCTGAGGCGGGCAGATCACCTGAGGTCGGGTGTTAGAGACCAGCCTGGCCAACACAGTGAAACCCCATCTCTACTAAAAATACAAAAATTAGCCAGGGGTGGTGACCAGCACTCCAGCCTGGGCAACAGAGTAAGGTTCCCTCTCAAAAAAAAAAAAAAAAAAAAAGCCAGGCGCTGTGGCTCACACCTATAATCCCAGCACTTTGGGAGGCTGAGGCAGGTAGATCATGAGGTCAAGAGATCAAGACCATCCTGGCCAACATGGTGAAATCCCGTCTCCACTAAAAATACAAAAATTAGCCAGGCGGGGTGGCGGGTGCCTGTAATTCCAGCTATTCAGGAGGCTGAAGCAGGAGAATGGCTTGAACCCAGAAGACAGAAGTTTCAGTGAGTTGAAACCACCCCACTCCCCTCCAGCCTGGGAAAAACGGCAAGCCCCCATCCCCAAAAAAAAAAAAAAAAAAAAAAAAAGAGCGAAAATGAGTGTCACAGTTCAATCTAGAGAGTTTTCTCCCAGGCAGTGGGTGAACAGGATGAAAAGGTTAGTTGGGGCCAGAATTAGGGAGTTTGGGCAGGTGTGAGATGAAATTCCATCTGACTCTGAGGCCACCTCTCTGGTGGCAGATGGAGGGAAGGCAGGAGAGGATGCAAGAGCCGGGCACTGCCAAAGGGGTAAAGGAGAGCTGACACAGCTGTGTCCTCAAGCAGCCAGGGCCAGTCAGGGAAATTAGACACATGCATGTCAACATCAGGGAGCAGGGCCACATAATGAAGCCTCATTGCCATCGTTTGGATGTGTGTCTCCACCCAAATCTCATATGGAAATGTAATCTCCAATGTTGGAGGTGGGGCCTAGGGGGAGCTGATTGGATCATGGGAGCTGATTTCTTATGAATGGCTTAGCACCATCCCTTTTGGTACTGTCTTTGCAATAGTGAGTTCTTGTGAGATCTGGTCATTTAAAAGCGTGTAGCACCTCCTCCCTAGCTGTCTTGCTCCTGTTCTGGCCATGTGATACACCTGCTTCCCTTTTGCCTTCCACCATGATTGTAAGTTTCCTGAGGTCTCCCCAGAAGCTGATCAGATGCTGGCCCTATGCTTCCTGCATAGCCTGCAGAACTGTGAGCCAACTAAATCTCTCTCTCCTTTTTTTTTTTTTGGAGATGGAGTTTCGCTCTTGTTGCCCAGGCTGGAGTGCAGTGGCGTGATCTCGGCTCACTGCAACCTCCGCCTCCCAGGTTCAAGCGATTCTTCTGCCTCAGCCTCCTGAGTAGCTGGGATTACAGGCACCCACCACCATACAGAGATAATTTTTTGTAATTTTAGTAGAGACGGGGTTTCACCATGTTGACTAGCCTGGCTAGGGTGGTCTCGAACTCCTGAACTCAGGTCATCCACCCACCTCAGTCTCCCAAAGTGCTGGTAGTACAGGCGTGGGCCACCGCACCCAGTTAAATCTCTTTATAAATTATCCAGTCTCAGATATTTCTTTATAGCAATGTGTTAAAGGAAACTAAATACGGCCTGAGAAGGGCTCCACACTTCCATATTTGAGTCCTTGTGGATGAACTGTAACTTAGCAGACAAAATTAAAAATCTAACTGAGAAGTATGCATCTGTAACAATAGCCAAGTCTCGGCTGATCCCAGTGGCCATACTTCAACCATTCATGCATTGCTGAGTGTACAAACTGTGTTCAAATAAGACAAACACCGAGCTGCAACCAACCCAACCATTCTGTACCTCACTTCTCGTTTCTGTACGTCATTTCCCTTTTTTTGTCTATAAATCTTCTTCCACCACGTGGCTGCGCTAGAGTCTCTGTGAATCTGCTGTGATTCTGGGGATCATTCATTGCTGAATTAAACTCCTTTAAATTTAATTCGGGTTAAGTTTTTATTTTATTAAATGTGAGAACAGAGTCTTACGTGTTCTCACATGTCTGCCTTCAGGTTATCCTAGGGAAATAGTTTTCATCTGCTCATCTATAAAATGGGATCACGGTAATATATTTACCTTTCCAGACATATGAAGATTAAATCATGTTAAGAAAGTAAAGTGTTCAGCACCTTGCCCAGAATACAGGCAAAATTCCATGTAGTGCTATTCAAGTGCTGCTTCTGGCCCTGGTCAGCCTCCGAGGTGGAGGAAGGTAACTGCACGCTGTTTTTATTGTACAGGGCAGGGGAATGGGAGAAAAGGTCAGGGGCTGAGAATGGAAAGCAGGTTGTAGTGTATGGCAAAGACTGAGCCGAAGGTGATGCCTTGGGCTTTAGTTCAGCATAAGTAGGAATCGACTCGTAACGGACCCCCCCAGTTCATCTCCATGCCACATCTTTTGCTCCTGTGGCTTTTTGAGTTGTAAGATCAACAGCTGTGGGACACAGATGCTTGCAATGGGCTGTTAGAACAGGAGCTAGAGTTCTAAGCTGGTTCTGGAACCGGTGTTATTGACGAGTTGAATGAGTGAAGGCTTCACCTCTCGTAAAATCCCGAAGGACCCCTTTTTTTTTTGAGACAGAGTCTTTCTCTGTTACCCTGGCTGGAGTGCAGTGGCATGATCTCGACTAAATGCAACCTCTGCCTCCCGGTTCAAGCGATTCTCCTGCCTCAGCCTCCCTAGTAGCTGGGACTACAGGCACGTGCCACCATGCCCGGCCAATGTTTTTGTATTTTTAGTAGAGATGGGGTTTCACTGTGTTAGCCAGGATGGTCTCACTCTCCTGACCTCGTGATCTGCTCACCTCAGCCTCCCAAAGTGCTGGGATTACAGGTGTGAGTCACTGCATCAGGCCAAGAAACCTTTCATTAGAAACCTCAGCTGGTAGAGTTCAGTCTTTGCAGCAAATGACTCTTGACCACCTCCTTTGTGTGTGTGTGTGTGATGGAGTCTTCCTCTGTAGCCCAGGCTAGAGTGTAGCGGCATGATCTCGGCTCACTACAACCTCTGCCTCTGGGGTTTAAGCAATTCTCTGCCTCAGACTCCCAAGTAGCTGGGATTACAGGCATGTGCCACCACACCCAGCTAATTTTTGTATTTTTAGTAGAGATGGGGTTTTACCATGTTGACCAGGCTGGTCTTGAACTCCTGACCTTGTGATCCACCTACTTCGGCCTCCCAAAGTGTTGGGATTACAGGTGTGAGCCACCGCCCCTGGCCACCTCCTTCTTTTTTTTTTTTTTTTTTTTGAGACGGAGTTTCACTCATGTTACCCAGGCTGGAGTGCAATGGCGCGATCTCGGCTCACCGCAACATCCGCCTCCTGGGTTCAGGCAATTCTTCTGCCTCAGCCTCCTGAGTAGCTGGGATTACAGGCACGCACCACCATGCCCAGCTCATTTTTTGTATTTTAGTAGAGACGGGGTTTCACCATGTTGACCAGGATGGTCTCGATCTCTTGACCTCGTGATCCACCCGCCTCGGCCTCCCAAAGTGCTGGGATTACAGGCTTGAGCCACCGCACCCGGCCTATCCTTCTTATTAAAACCTTCTCCTGCCTCCGTGTCTATGGCACCCTTCTCTGTTGGCTGGCTTTCTATTCAGCAACACATTCTCCATCTCCTCTTCCTCAGCCCATTCCTTAATGTTGATCTTTTGAAGGCCTCTGCCTTCAGCCTCTTCTCTTCACCACGGCAGAATATTCCTGGCCCATCATCTACAGTCATGGCTGCAACCCCATCGGCTTGGTTGTGGTTCTGGGATCTGCAATTCCAGTCCTGACTGCAGGTCTGAGCTTCCTTGTCACAGATCCACACTGTCTAGGCCAGGTGTGGTCGCTCACATCTATAATCCCAGCACTTTGGAAGGTCAGACTGCGAGGATCACATGAGAACAGGAGTTTGAAACCAGCCTGGGCAACACAGCAAGATCCCATCTCTATTTATTAGAGGGGTAAAAAAAGGAAAGATCTTCTAGACATGGCCCCTGAGTCTTGTCTTGGATATAACTTTGAGACATGGCCATGGTCTTCAGAGTCAGCCTGTTTGAAATTGGACTCATCATTTCTTCTCCCACATTTGCTTCTCTTCTTATATTCTCCATCATGATTTGTTCCATTTACTCTCCCTCCATCCATGGCACTGAGATAATTCATGCAGTCCTGCCATGTCTTTCTGCCCTCAACACACCACACACACCAGCCCATACACCACGTCCACATCCAATGGGTCACTGAGTCCTATATCAGTGCCAACCCCTCAGATTCTCTTGCATCAGGCCCCTTCTCTTCTTTCCCACTGCCGCTGTCTGAGGGCAGGCCCTTTAGGGACAGCTGAGCTAGCCTCCCCAAATGCTGTGCTCACCTCCCACCTCACATCGGCCCACCCTTCCCAAACTCACCAGCCGCTAGAATGACCTTTCTCTTATGGAAAGTTGCTCTGGCCCCTTCCAGCTAAAATCCTTCAATGACTCTCCATTGTCTAAGCATCTCACCTTTACCCACCCCCCAGGCCCCATCTCCCATCACCCCCACAAATCCTGTGCTCTGTTGAGGGCAAAATACCTGCACATCTTCCTCCATCTGCCCAAAAAGCCTTCTCTCTCACTCTTCCTTTGGTGGAGTCCTACAACTCTTCCAAAACCCAGTTCCCTCCTCTGGAGCCTTCCTTGACCTCCCCAGGTGGGGCTGAGCCATCCTCTCCGCTTCCCCCGTGCCTGCCCATGCCATGTGTTACAGCTCCTACCACACATTAGACATGTTTGTGTACAGGGTTGCATTCTCAGCACAGTGCACAGAACCTAGCACACTCTGCTGGTTAGAGTAGATGCCATCGAATAATAATACACAAGGGCATGACTTTGGGGTGAGCTGCCCAGCTTGAGTCCCAGCGAATACCCATAGACTTGCATGACTTGCAGTCAGGGATAACACAACCTTGGAGATAAAATCCAACCACTTCTTCATCTATGCAGCCTTTGAATATCATGCATCTGCTTGGGGTCAGACATCACCATACTGGGCACTGGATTCCAAGATGAACTAAACACTGCTCTGACCCACAAGGAACTTAGAGGTCACTGATTAGAAAGCCCAGGTAAGAGCATCCCTGGCTCCTTACAAGTAGGAGCTGTGGTTCCCGGATAGATACAAGTGTGTACTCATCTTTTATTGGGGGATGTGGTAGGGAACACTCTGTCTCACCTGTAGATGTTGTGACTGGGGAATCAATATTACTTAGGATGAGGTTCAAGAGGACTTAGGTAAGCAACATCACCAAATTGCACCTGGGGCAGAGAATCATGACCTCTAACATTCACAGCCAGGGGCTGTGGAAAAATATGCAACCTTGTGCCATAGGTTCCTGTATCACATTTTCCAGGTGACATTCATGCTTGCATTCAAGATCTGTATCTATAGATCTTTATCTGTATCTATATGTATGATGGTGGTGTAACTGAGGGACAAGCCCAAACTGGACTTACTCTATTGATAACAAAATGTTATGTTTTAGGTACAACAGAGCCAAAAACTACACGTCACCATTGCCCCCAGCATGAGCAACAGAAAATAGCTGGAACTCTAACAACACCTTAAAAACAATGAATTCTCCTTTGAGCTAAAAAGATTAAGAGACTTGACCTGAACCTGAATGCCAGAATTCTTTCAGAAGCCAGAGGTCCCAAAGCTTGGAAGATGCAGGACTAAAAGTCCACCTCAAGATACCTTTCAGTAAATGGTCAAATTTAAAGCCATCCAATCAGACAGTGCCAAGCCAACATTTCTAAATCTTTTCCCTTGCCTTCTGATCCTATAAATTTGCCCCAGACCCCAAATTGGGGAGACAGATTTCTTTTCTCATTTTTTTTTTTTTTTAGTTTTGAGACGGAGTTTCGCTCTTGTTACCCAGGCTGGAGTGCAATGGCATGATCTCAGCTCACCGCAACCTCTGCTTCCCGGGTTCAGGCAATTCTCCTGCCCCAGCCTCCTGAGTCGCTGGGATTACAGGCACGCGCCACCATGCCCAGCTAATTTTTTGTATTTTTAGTAGAGACGGGGTTTCACCATGTTGACCAGGATGGTCTCGATCCCTTGACCTCGTGATCCACCCGCCTCGGCCTCCCAAAGTGCTGGGATTACAGGCTTGAGCCACCGCGCCCGGCTCTTTTCTCATTTTTAAAAAAATTATATTTCCATACATCTTCTGAAATCTTTTTTCTTTTTTTTTTTTTTGAGATGGAGTCTCACTCTGTCACCCAGGCTGGAGCGCAGAGGCACAATCTTAGCTCACTGTAGCCTCCGCCTCCCAGGTTCAAGCAATTCTCCAGCCTCAACCTTCTGAGTACTTGGGATTACCAGTGTGTGCCACCACGCCTGGCTAATTTTTGTATTTTTAGTAGAGACAGGGGTTTCAACATGTTGGCAAAGCTGGTCTCAAACTCCAGACCTCAGGTGATCTGCCAACCTCAGCCTCCCAAAGTGCTGGGATTACAGGCATGAGTCACCGCGCCTGGGCAGGGAGACAGATTTGAATTCACTCCTGCCTCTTTGCTGACCGGTTTTGCAAATAAAGCTGCTACTTTATTTGCAAATAGTGTTTGCAAATCAAAATCTAGTGCTTCATAGTGTTGGCTTCTGTGCCCATGGGACAGAAAACCCATGTGCTTGATAAAAGTATGATGAGCTGCTCTTGATGGTCTGAGGAAGTAAAGGATGAATAAGAAAGACCCCATGTTGGCTAGGCATGGTGGCTCATGCCTATAATCCCAGCACTTTGGGAGGCCGAGGCAGGTGGATCATGAGGTCAAGAGATTGAGACCATCCTGGCCAACATGGTGAAACTCTGTCTCTACTAAAAATACAAAAATTAGCTGGGCATGGTGGCGTGTGCCTGTAGTCTCAGCTACTCAGGAGGCTGAGGCAGGAGAATTGCTTGAACCCGGGAGGCGGAGGTTGCAGTGAGCCAAGACTGCACCACTGCACTCCAGCCTGACAACAGAGCAAGATTCTGTCAAGAAAAAAAGAAAGAAAGAAAGAAAGAAAGAAAGAAAGAAAGAAAGAAAGAAAGAAAAAGAAAGACCACATGTTAAAGAAGGTGAACGTCTACTAGGGGAGCTAATGCTTGTATACAAATTACCAAAATGAGCTGGGCAAGGTGGCTCACGGCTGTAATCCCAGCACTTTTGGAGGCCGAGGTGGGTGGGTCACCTGAGGTCAGGCCAGGAGTTTGAGACCAGCCTGACCAACATGGTGAAACCCCTGTCTCTACAAAACAAAACAAAAAAAACATTAAAAAAAAATTAGCTGGGCGTGGTGGCGGGCGCCTATATTTACAGCTTCTTGGGAGGCTGAGGCAGGAGATTCACTTGAACCTGGAGGCAAAGGTTTCAGTGAGCTGAGATCTCACCACTGCACTCCAGACTCAGTAACAGAGACTCCATCTAAAAAAAAAAAAAAAGCAACAAATCCCAGAAGGAATGATCCCGCAGAAACTTCCTGATGAGAAGCTTCAAAAACAGTATCTGTAAAGTGCTTTGGGTTTCAGATACAAGCTCGGGTGCTCTGTGGGTCGGCGAGGTCACAAGTTGGAGTGCAATGCTAAAGGGGACAAAGGCACAGGCCAATTACCTGGGGACAGCTCATCTCACTGGCCACAGGTGACCCCTAAACCCAGCCAGCCTCATTCCAGAAAGCCACACTGTGCATAAGTCGAGGGGACTGCTGGATACTGGGGAGAGTCCAGCACAATTCTGACTTTTCTGTGTCTTCTTTAAGCCCAGATGTCTGCTCTCATTTTAATTTTGCATGATCTTGTAATGGTACCAGTCCCAAATCGTGTGAATTTAAAATGCCCTAGGCTTCAAAATATACACTCTTTTTATAAAGTTAACTTTTTTTATTGTTTCTGAGTTTTTAGAGAAATTGAATCACTAAGTTCAAAAACACTGTTTAAATCAGACAACGTACTATATGCATTTTTAAAATCCCAGTTTAAAAAAAAAATATATATATATATATAGTTTGGTTTCAGAAGAGAAATAAGACTTTTGTTGACATGATGTCAGGGGAACAGTACTAAAAAAACATCAAAGATTGTCTTACACGCACACATATCCCAGAGTATTCACAGGGAACACCCTCTGTCTTTCCCATATGCGGTGTGGAAAACCGGGCCAGAACGATCCTGCAGAAACTTCCTGATGAAAACAGCCCGGTCAGCCCTGTCCCAAGCTTGAGGCCGGCTGCCACGGAACCCCAGCTAGGGCGCCAACGCTGCCTTCGCCGCTCCACCGACGCAATGCCTCGCAGGCAGCGCCTGCTTGCAGCCGACTTTAGGGGCTCACGGAGTCCCCTGCCCCAGGGACGCGGCTATATCCTGGGGAAAACCCCAGCTAACCCCATCTGGTAGGGAGACTCCAGGTTAGCAACCTCGGAGTCACGTGAGCCAAATTCACGCTGTACCCGGGTTCCAAGGTTAATCATCCCCCGCCCCCTCCACATCCCGGCTCCGCTGATGTGCCTCTTATTCAGGAGGGCCTGGGGCTTGCGTCTCCCAAGCAACTTTGGGGGCGGGGGGGGGGGAAGGGGGGGGAGAAGGGGGGGGAGGGGAGAGGACGTTCTTTGTTCTTTCACCGGATAAACTCAGTTTATGGAATTCTCCAACACCCACCCCCAGCCCCAGTGTGCAAATATCTCTGATCCTCACTTGGAAGGCGAGCAGCTTCATTCACTGAGACTTTTGTGTTCCTGGCCCTAGGCTAAGTATTATCCTGTATGATCACACTTAAGTCTACCAACAATCTTTGAAGTAGGTGTTATTATCCCTATTTCACAGATGAAAAGAAATGAGGTACTGACAGTAACTAGCCTAGGATTTTACAATTAATAGATTGGCATGGTTAGGTTTTGAGCCCAAGTCTCTTCTGACCCCAAAGCCCTAAATTTTTATTGCTGTTCTTTATAGAGCAGGAATAAGAATAATAACCACTTCTTGCAGAGCAATTACTGTATTCTAGGCACGGTGTACAGTAGCTCTCCAAACTGCTCTCAGAGGCACGTTTGCCACTTACCCGTTATGTGACCTCGTCGAGTTTCCTAACCTCTTTTTTTTTTTTTTTTTTGAGTTTTTTTTTCTCTTGTTACCCAGGCTGGAGTGGTGCAATGGCGTTATCTTGGCTCACCGCAACCTCCGCCTCCTGAGTTCAAGCAATTCTCCTACCTCAGCCTCCCGAGTAGCTGGAACTACAGGTGCGCGCCACCATGGCCAGTTACTTTTTGTATTTTTAGTAGAGACGGGGTTTCACCATGTTGACCAGGATGGCCTCTATCTCTTGACCTCGTGATCCACCCGCCTCGGCCTCCCAAAGTGCTGGGATTATAGGCATGAGCCACCGCGCCCGGCCTCCTAAGCTCTTTTTGACTCAATTTCCCTGTCTGCAAAATGAGGCTAAAAATATGGTTGTCGTGGGCCGGGCGCGGTGGCTCACACCTGTAATGCCAGCATTTTGGGAGGCCGAGGCGGGCAGATCACCTGAAGTCGGGAGTTCGAGACCAGCCAGACCAACATGGTGAAACCCCGTCTCTAAAAATACAAAATTAGCCGAGCGTGCCAGTAATCCAGCTACTCAGGAGGCTGAGGCAGGAAAATCACTTGAACCCTGGAGGTGGAGGATGCAGTGAGACAAGATCGCCCCATTGTACCCCCGCCCGGGGAAAAAAAGGCAAACCCCCCCCTCAAAAAAAAAAAAAAAAAAAATGGGTGTCGTGAAAAGTAAACGAATTAACATACGTAAAGCCGGTACACGTTCATCCCTGAAGTTGTTGCCGTTGTTTTTTAACCATCATCTCCATTTCACAGGTAAAGAACCTAGCCTTGGAGAGGTGAAGTAGTGAATTGGTCCAGCTTGCCCGGTGCACACCCTGCCGCAGAGACCGGCTCAGAAGTCGTGCAGAGTGGGGGCCCGCCGGTAGGTGAACTGCGCTTGGCAGGTGGGAGGCGAGCTTCTCGGGGGTCGCCGCAGAACGCGCCGCAGCTGGGGAGGCCGCGAATGGTTATCAGCTGCCACGCGAGGCTGGAGGTCCGCCCGCTCCGGTTGTGCGCTCAGTGTGAGGGCCCCGGCGTGCGGGGAGATCCCGCCGGGGCCCCTCAGTAGCACTTGGTGGGGGACACCTGTTCGGGACACCGGTGGGCGGGGCCTGACTGCCCCACGGGAGTTCCCCGCCCTGGCCCGCGCGCACACACTCACAGCCCCCCGAGGCGCGGGGGCCGCCCGGCCTCCAGCCCACGGCGCTCCAGGGCGGAGTTTCCTTCTCTGCTTATTGTTCACGGCCCAGCGCCCGCCCAGCCTCCGCCCCGCCCGGCCCGGCCGCCGCGACGGCGGGCGGGCTTCTGGTGGAGAGGGAGGGGAAGAGAGAGGGGGAGGGGGAGGGCGAGAGGGAGGCAGAGGGGAGGGACGGGGGCGGGGGCCGGCGCGGACGGGACCGGCCGGGAGTAGCCGCAGCCGCCAGTGGGGCCGCAGCCGCGCAGACGCCGCCCAGGACGCAGCCGCCGCCGCCGCTCCTCTGCCGCTGGCTGTGCGCCCCAGCTTCGCTCTGCGGCAGCAGCAGGGAGGAAGGGCCGCCGCAGCGCGACTCGGGAGCCCCGGGCCACCGCCGGGCCGCCGGAGCCACCCACAGGCCTCCCTGAGCGGCACCCACGCTCCCACCACCTGGACGCGCGGACCCTCCGCTCACCCCGCAGCCACCTGCTCCTGGCCTCGAGGCGAGACACGATGCGCTGTGCGCTGGTGCTCTCGGCGCTGCTGTTGCTGCTGCCGCCGCCGCCGTCGCTCTCCCAGAATGGTGAGTGGCCTGCCCGGGCTCCGCCGGGACCCCTACTGTGCCCTCGTGCCCCTGCCCGGCCGGGATGCAGGGAAGCCCAGCGCGCCGCGTGGTCAGACTCGGAGCAGCCCTGCTACCCCCGGGTCCACACACGGGGCCCTGACCTTGCACCATCCACGCCCCCTCCAAACTCCACAACGCGGCAGGTGCAGGGCCCGAGCGTGGATTCGTCTCCAGTCTCCACTCGGGAGGAGTGGGCGGTGGATTCGGCCCGGGCAGACAGGGGTGCGCCTATGCTAAGTGGGTTTGCTGGGAAAGAAAAGGGAAACAGGGCACCCCGAGGCTCCACGCTTCTGCGGGACCCTCGGCATCTGAATACACCTTTGCTTCGTGTTGGAGGGAATGAGGGGCCGTATTGTGTATCCGTTAATTCCAGGCAAAACGGCAGGCGAGAAGCTCCCGGGGAAGTCCCTGAAGCAGGTGACAAGCCTCCAGACACGGCCCACGCGGGCAATGTGCTTACTCGTTTGCAGAGAGGTTTTTCCAAGCCATATGTGCAGGCTTAACCCCCTGAGTCCGTGCTGGGGCAGGTAGAGGGACGTAAGGGGACCTTCCACAGCCCCAGAGTCACTTGGTTGAGTGGGGGTCCTACCTCCGTGTCGCCAAAGCAATCCCTTCTTAGGTTGTGGCCACGATGGTGAGACCCCCCCTCTAACCCTCTTGTGCAAACGGGAACTTCTCTCTCGTAGAAGAGGATGGGGCTGCATTTTAGACCCACCTTAGAAACTGCACCTGTCTCTTGTGAAATAGAGCTGCACCTCAGAAACATACCCTCCCTGTTTCTTCTCAAGGCGAAATGTGACTCTTTCTCTTTGTGGGGATAGGCGATGGCTGCAAACTCAGCCAGAGCGGATGTCACTAAGCCCCTAGGAACAGCAGGAGTCGGCTCAGCCCCAGGAGAGAGGCGCATTTCTCATTCTCTCTTGCCCACCTGAGCATGTGTCTGCAGGGAGAAAGAGCAGGTGGTGTACTCACCCTAGGGCCAGGAGGACTGCGGGAGGCACAGACAGGGAAGGGACTGCCTCGAGCAGGTGCTGGCAGTTTGGGACTGGACTCTAAGGGGCCAGGGGTGATGGAAGGGCAGCACCTCTCTCCTCTGCACCACAGGAAATCTTTAGTAGTGGGCAGGGGCTGGCACTCAGGGAACAGGCAGGCTTGGACATCCTCCCGTGGCTGGTAGGAGACTCCACCAGCTTGGCTAGGACAGGGAAGGGCACTCTGGCAGGGGAAGGGTGTGTGTGCCTGGAAGAGGGGCTGCAGTGTGAGGGACAGTCAGAACAGCTTTCAGGGTGGTAGTCATGGAAGAGCCACACAACATGCAGGGTTGAGATGACATGGGAGTGTGGTGGCACTCCTCAGCCCTACTCTGGGGACAGCTGGACTTCAGGGTGGGCCTTCACATGACCGTTTTGTTGGGAAGCCTCTTAGAACCACCCAGAAGGGCATTGGGCTGTGTCAGGAAAGAGGGGTCAGTCCCTAGTGCTTCTGATCTTAAAAAGCTGAGGCACCCTTTCTTTGAGGAGTGGGAGGTGCTGTGAGATCAGACCCTCACTGTTCTGCCCTAAAAAGAAATGTTCCTAAGCCACCAGTGGGCAAAGCACCGACTCTAGCTCACTGCTGGCTTCAAGGATGGGACTGTCTTTCCTGACACCTGGGCACTGCCAGAAACCATGTCTCTTCCATGAAGCACCACTTCTAGCCTAGCACGGGACATGCATATGGTAGAAGCTTGGTATGTGTCAAACAAAAGTGACCATACAATACCTGCTCTAACCAGCCAGTAACTTGGCCTATCTAAGTACTGCGCTTATTCCAACATGCAGCACTGTCCGGAAGCACTTAGAAAAGTGCAAAAGTGCTAAGTTGGGGCTGGGGGGACGATGATGATGATGATGATGGTGATGATTTGCATATATTGAGGCTAGAAAAGGCTTGTGGAGGGGGTGCATGGCAAACTTGGCCTGCTCAGTAGCTATGGTGCATTTTACACTATCCTCTAGGGACTCAGTAAGGCCAGTTTCATCTTCTGTCCTTTTTTATTTTTTTGTTTTTTTTTTTGAGACAGAGTCTTGCTCTGTCACCCAGGCTGGAGCACAGTGGTGCCATCTTGGCTCACTGCAACCTCCGGCTCCCTGTTTCAAGCAATTTCTCCTGCCTCAGCTTCCCAAGTAGCTGGGATTACAGGCACACGCCACCATGCCCAGCTAATTTTTTTGTCTTTTTAGCAAAGGCGGGGTTTCACCTTGTTGTTCAGGCTGGTCTTGAGCTCCTGACCTCGTGATCTGCCTGCCTTGGCCTCCCAAAGTGCTGGGATTACAGGCGTGAGCCACTGTGCCCGGCTCTTCTGTTCTTAAGGTGTGGCTGCCTGGGCTGCTGTCATCAGGAATAGTGTAAACACTGCCCCCCACCTGCTGAATTCTCTGATTTGGTTCAAAGCAATAAAGATTTATAGCTCGAGTCTCTGTAACAAAGCAATTATCCCCAGACAGGTCCTTTCCCGCCTGTCTCTCCCAGCTTACCTTCTAATATGGGCAGACCATGCAGCCTACAGCAGAGAAAGCATTCACCTTGGGGGCTGGACAATTCATCAGACCCCCTTTTAGTGCTTTTTGGTTTGATAACCATTTGGCAGAACCACAATGGTAAATCATGCCTCTGTGCCTCAGTTTCCTTGTTTGTGAGATAGAATACAAGAGCCATAGAGACCTCTAGTACCACCATGATAAGATATCTGGGGTTCTGTGTTCCTCAGGTGCCAAAATAATGGGCCGATTCAGTGCTCTCAATCTGATACTGGGCAACAGAAAAGCAGCTTGGTGGGGTGAAAACACTCAGACTTTGGGTCAGACAGATGTGTGTGACCATGGACAAAATAGTGGCCCTTGCTGAACCTCAGTTCCTTCGTCTATAAAATAAGAGCCCTACCTTGTGGGTTGCTATGAAGATGAGAGGGTGTATATATCATGAGCTTGGCTTTATGCCCAATTCAGGATCAGTGCTCAAACAATAGCTGTGATGATTAGTAAGCATATATATTGAGCACCTGGTGGGTTTAAGGGACCTCCCCCCGGCATTGGAATTCTGCTAACGTTTGTGGGTATCGGTGGATGTATGGTAATAAAAACTGAAGCCCCAGTGCCACTCTGTCGGGGAGAGGGAGGCATCTCTGAAAGAGTGGTGAGATTTGGAAGGGGTGGTCTGGAGAAAGCTTCCTGAAGGAGATGCGGTTTTCACATAGGGATTTTAAAATTAAAAGGTTCAGTTGAGTGTGACTGAGGCTCTATGAACTGTAGCATGTAGGGGGAGATGCAGATGAGGGACTGGCAGGGTGGGGGGTGGGAATCTGTAATGGTGGTTCTTGAGATGGGGTCAGTGAAAGGCCGGAAGGAAGGCTTTAGGAAGGAGATCAGCTCTCAGAGCGGGAGAAGAGCAAGTTCCATGGTGGCAAGGCGTGGCCACTCACCCTGGAATCCCAGCAGCTTTGGGAGGCCAAGTGGGAGGATTGCTTGAGCCTAGGAGGTTGAGACTGGCCTGCGCAACCTAGTAAGACTGTCTCTACTAAAAAGACAAAAACATTATTAGCTCGGCATAGTAATGGCACACACCTGTAGTCAAAGCTACTCAGGAGGCTGAGGCAAGAGAATTGCTTGAACCTGGGAGACAGAGGCGGTTGCAGTGAGCCGAGATCACGCCACTGCACTCCAGCCTGGGCCACAGAGGGAGACCCTGACTCAAGGAATAAAACCAAGGTGCCCAAGGATGGGGTGGGGGAATGTGGGCGGGGAGGGAAGGGAGGCGCCACTCCTAGCCACCCTCATGCATTGTCTGCTGAGACACTTTCCCTGGTTTCCTAGGGAGAATGCAGGGGTGTTCCATGATCTGTGTGTCTCCCGCACCGTGCAGTGAGCCTGTCGAGGGGCCAACAATATACTCATCGCCACCTCCAAGACCTAGCCCAGCACCTGGCGCTGAGCAGTCGCTTGGGATACTCCAGACTGCGGAACTGAGGGGAGCTGGCCTCAGCCCTGGCTCCAGGCTCCCTGGAAGGGGAGCCCCCAAGCCAGTTTGCAACTTGGGAAGGGATGTCTGGCCAGTGGGCTTGTTCTCCAGCACCCGGAGCTGGTGGCAGCAATTGCTGGGGGTTAAGGCGGCTTCTGTGGGGGCTGGTGACCCCTGTGACGCAGGTGGCTGCTGTGGGGCTGGCTCAGCACTTAGCCCAGAGCTCTTCACTCTTAGGGGAAGTGGGAGGAGCCGTGTCTATAGTTCACTGGACTTCTCGGGAGGGGACTTAGATGACTCCTATCCTGGGACGGGCTGAGTCTTCACATCCTTTGAGGCAGGGGCCCTCTTCAGGGCTGCTAATGCAAGCTTCGCTGTAGCCGAAATGGAAGCCATTCCTACATCATCAGAGAAAAAGACTGCCATTGCCCAGCCCATCCTTACCCACCAGCCTAAGCCTGCCTGGACACTTTCATCGGACCTCAGCCAGGAGCTCTTTACCCAGCTCTGGACTTATTTCCTGTTTGCACCCACTGGGCATGAAGCAGGGCAGGGAGCTCAGCTGGCGGGGTTTCCTATTGCGTCCCAGACCCAGGAACGTGGGTGAAGTTGGAGGGGGCCTCTCTTTGTCATGTGTCCTGCTTGCTCTATGGAGCTGTTAAGAAATCAGGTGATGTTAGCCGTGCAGGTGCCTGTAATCCCAGCTACTCTCGGGGCAGGACAATCGCTTGAACCTGGGAGGTGGAGGTTGCGGTAAGCTGAGATCGCACCACTGCACTCCAGCCCTGGGCAACAGGAGCTGAACTCTGTCTCAAAAAAAAAAAAAAAAAAAAAAAAAAAA
>NW_022436947.1:10105654-10151086 GCF_009761245.1 Sapajus apella
AAAAAAAAAAAAAAAAAAAAAAAAAAAAAAAATCAAGTGATATAGCAGATCCGGGACAGTGACTCCCAGCCTACACAGGCCACATGATGGAGACATTCTCTGTAAGAAACGCCTTCAAGAAAATTGACACAGAGGATCCATTAAAGGAGCCTCTTCATATTTGCAGTAACACTTGCCATACGACTGCTTCGAGTAGGCAGCCTGCGGGCTGTGCAATGTGGAATTCAGCTGGCAAAGGGAACTTTCCACACCACTTCTAAATGAGCCAGAAAATCATAGGACACAGAATTCCAGAGCTGGGGAGCCTTCTGGAAATAATCTGCTACAACCTGCTAATGTTTCAGATGGGGGATTGCAGACCAGGGACGTGGATTCATTTGCCTAAGTTCCCAGTGACTCCCAATAAATGGCTTCCCAGGAGATAGGTGTGCACATGTGTTCATGCGTGTCAGCTGTAGATACCAGAATAGAACTGATTCCTTCCAGTGCTGATTCCTTCCAGTGCTGATTCCCTCCTGGGAATTAGAAAAACTCACCAAAGCCCCTTTATTATTATTATTATTATTTTGAGACAGAGTCTCGCTCTGTCGCCAGACTGGAGTGCAGTGGCTCGATCTTGGCTCACTGCAACCTCCCCCTCCCCAGTTCAAGAAATTCTCCTGCCTCAGCCTGGCATTACAGGCGCCCACCACCATGCCCGGCTAATTTTTATATTTTTTAGTAGAGACAGGTTTCACTGTGTTGGCCAGGATGGTCTGATCTCTTGACCTCATGATCCAGGAAGGGCTGGCAGGGCAACAGACACCAGTTCACTGGAGGCTGAAAAGATACCAGCAAGAGTGGGAGAAAATAAGAAAATAGACAGTGAGTACACACAAGCCATGCAAGAAGCCTGAATACCAAGGCAAGGAGAGAGAGAAAGTCATGGGCAGGAAGGAGATATAGGGACAAGGAAGACCCGCCTCAGCTTCCCAGAGTGCTGGGATTATAGGTGTGAACCACCGCATTGGCTTTTTTTTTTCTTTTTTTGAGATGGAGTCTTGCTCTGTCGCCAAGGATGGAGTGCAGTGGCATGATCTCAGCTTACTTCAACCTCTGCCTCCCAGATTCAAGACATTCTCCTGCCTCAGCCTCCTGAGTAGCTGGGACTACAGGCGTGTGCCACCACACCCAGCTAATTTTTGTAGAGACTGGGTCTCACCATGTTGGCCAGGCTGGTCTTGAATGCCTAACCTTGAGTGATCTGTCCACCTTGGCCTTCCAAAGTGTTGGGATTACAGGCATAAGCCACCATGCCTGGCCAAAAGCCTCTTTAAAAAGGATATTTAGGGTGGTGACAAACCTATACTGTGCACACATCTCTCTCCCCACCCCTCTGCCATCAGGGTAAACTGAAGCTTGGACCCACTTTGCTATTTAAGAGTTAGGCTCCTGGCCGGGCGCGGTGGCTCAAGCCTGTAATCCCAGCACTTTGGGAGGCCGAGGCGGGTGGATCACGAGGTCAAGAGGTCGAGACCATCCTGGTCAGCACGGTGAAACCCCGTCTCTACTAAAAATGCAAAAAATTAGCTGGGCATGGTGGCGCGTGCCTGTAATCCCAGCTACTGAGGAGGTTGAGGCAGGAGAATTGCCTGAACCCAGGAGGCGGAGGTTGCGGTGAGCCGAGATCGCGCCATTGCACTCCAGCCTGGGTAACAAGAGCGAAACTCCGTCCCAAAAAAAAAAAAAAAAAAAAAAAAAGAGTTAGGCTCCTAAGGGTACCTGGAATACTGTGCCGTAGCGCTGGCCACCATGCATTGTGCCTGTCTATGTTTGTCACTGGCCCACTGGCCGAGGACTCCCTGTCATGTCTATGGCCTCTAGCCAACTAGGTGGTTAAGAAATGTTTGCGGGGCTGGGCGCAGTGGCTCACACCTGTAATCCCGGCACTTTGGGAGGCTGAGGTGGGCAGATCACCTGAGGTTGGGAGTTCAAGACCAGCCTGACCAACATGGAGAAACCCTGTCTCTACATAAAAAAAAAAAAAAAAAAAAAAAAGAAATGATTGCAGGATAACTGGCTGCACAAAATGCAGCGTTCAGCTGTAGATTCATCAGTGGCCCCTTGCCCATGTCTCCCGTATCCCAAGCTTTTGCATTGTCTCTGAGTCCTGGCCCCAGCCTGAACCAATGGAGCAGTAAGTACAGACCCTCAGCTAAGGTTGGCCACTGGGCCACCTCCTACCATCCCCACCCCCTTCCCCGACACACACCACCACCACCCTCTCTTCCTTTGTATCCTTATTCCCCTTGGGTCAGCCACCTCACACTTCCCAGGGCCAGGGTGCAGGGTGGCACCTCGTCCGCCAATTGTCATGGCCGGAAGGCGGTGTGCCTCCGCTCAGGGGGAAGAGAATTCCAAGCAGCAGCTGTGAGAGGCATGCTTTCTGACCCCTGGATTGGGGTGCAGGGGCCTCCCAGAGCCAGGCCCCTAGGGATGTGTGGACTGACCAGGGTCTAAGCTGTCTGATCTCTTACCTTCCAGCTACCTGACCCTGGTCAGCTAGAAGGGAGCAGTTAAGCCGGTGAGGAGCGCACTCTGTAATTCTTGAATGTATTGGCTGTGTGTGAGGCTGAAGCCACAGCTCCTTCTTACCTGAAATTCATGGAGCTCTGCCTGAGGACTGAGGCCCTTTGTATCCAGCCAGGTTCCCATGCCAGCCTATTCCCAGCACACTGATTGGAACCACAGAGCCCTCCAGCTGGGGTAGCTTGCCTTTGGATAACCTTTATCTCACAGACCATTTCAGAGAGGGGAAACTGAGGCACAGGTGCAAGGACTTGCCATAGATCACACAGCCAGCTCTTCTCCCAAATATGTATGTGTGGTTCACTCCCTCACTTCAGCTCTCCCCATGAATACCACCTTCTCAAAGAGGACTTCGGGGCTCTTCTGCTTAGAAACCACCTCCTCCCAGCACACCCTTTCCCCCTACGCATCTTTATTTTCTCCACAGCACTCGTCACCTGATGTGTGTTCCTTGCTTTGTCTGTCTGGCTCTCCCCCATTAGACTGTAAGTTCCATGAGGGCAGGCACTTCCGTTCCTCAGAGCTGCAGCCCCAGCATCTAGAATAGCACTTGGCACAAAGTAGCTGTTCCATAAATATTGGCCGAATGAGTGGTTAGTGTGTGGGTGGCAGCGCTGGCTTAGAACTTAACGTCTTGCCTGCCAGCCTGTGTTCTCCAACAAGTTAAGGCTCTTAACCTGATTCCAGAAGGAGGTGGCATGTGGGGGCTGGCCCTGGGTCCTGGGAGAGCAGGCATGTGGGCAGGAGGGAGTGAGGACTCCTGGTAGGAAGCAGGGGGTGGCTGCGGGAGGTGCAGCAGCATCTGTCTCCTGTGCTGTCCCCACCCAAAGGGTCCTTCAGCTGAGGATCAGGGCTTCTGTTTGTTAGTGATTCTCCTGCCTCAGCCTCCTGAGTAGCTGGGATTACATGCGCACCCACCGCCACCCCCAGCTAATTTTTGTGTTTTTAGTAGAGACGGAGTTTTACCATGTTCGTTGGGCTGGTCTTGGACTCCTGACCTCGTGATCTACCTGCCTTGGTCTCCCAAAGTGTTGAACTTGATCTGGCTGCTCGTAGCAACTAAAAAGAAGTAGTGGATTAAATAAGACAGGCGTCAATTATGTCTCACTCATATCATTGAAGTACAGAGGGCTGGTATGGTGGTTCTGTCACCATTCACATGTGGCCTCATGGTCCAAGATGGCTGCTGGGGTTCCAGCCATGAGGAAGAAGGAAGGAACAAGAAGCATGTGGTTCCTTTTGAGTGCCCCTCCCAGGAACCACGTGACACTTCAGTTACATTTTGTCGAACAGAGGTTAGCATGTGGCCACTCTAGCTGAAAGGGCGGCAGGAAAGAGAACTTAGGGAAGAGTAGTTTTTATTTCAGGCACCCAATTGTCTAACTGAAAAACAGTGGTTCAGTTACAAAGAAGAAGCAGAGGCTGGGCTCAGTGGCTCACGCCTGTAATCCCAGCACTTTGGGAGGCCAAGGCGGGAGGATCACCTGAGGTTGGGAGTTCGAGACCAACCTGACCAACATGGAGAAACCCTTTCTCTACTAAAATACAAAAATTAGCCAGGCGTGGTGGCAGGTACCGATAATCCCAGGTACCCTGGAGGCTGAGGCAGGGGAATCGCTTAAAAACAGGAGGTAGGGATTTCAGTGAGCTGAGATCACGCCATTGCACTCCAGCCTGGGCAACAAGAGCAAAACTCCGTTTCAAAAAAACAAAAAGAAGCAGCGAATGGATATCTGGAGCAGGTGACTAGCAAATGCTACTGCAAAACCAGTCCCTGCCAACCTCGGGCTTCTCTGTAGCAGCCCTCCATCCTCACCTTGCTGGTCAGATCAGCTTCGCCTCTACAGGAGTGAAACATGCCTCTCAGGCAGTCTGGTCCCGCCTGGCCCTCCGGTTACGTGGCTGGAGCCTTCTGGTCCTGAGGAGCAGTTCCTGTTAACGCACAAATAAACTTGGCTCCTTCCTAATCGGGTCTTGAGCTGCAACAGGGAGCTGAGGTGTCCCAGGACCCCTGTGAGCCAGGCCTTGGCCAGGTTAGGTAGTGGGAAGATGTAGGTTCTCCCACTGGCCTGTGGATAGGGAAGAAGTGTTTCCGTTCCCCATCTCTCCCTCTCACTTCATTCAGAGTGGGTGAGTGCAGGGCCAAGGAGATACTATCTTAGGGGTTTGGGCTATGAGACTTCACTGACAGCAGCAGCTGGGGCCAGTGGCTTTGAAACCTGCGGGAGGTATTCTGCGAGCTGCCGTGGGGGCCACCTAGGGCTTGGGGTGCATATCTGGAGAGGAAAATGAAGAGGAGGCCAATTTGGGGGGAGTTTTACATCCACCCTCTTCACAAAGGCCTACCTTTAACTGTTCTATATGAAAGATCTACATAAGAATTCCTTTGACAGCTGGGCGCTGAGGCTCACACCTATAATCCCAGCATGTTGGGAGGCCAAGGAGGGTAGATCACGAGGTCAGGAGTTTGAGACCAGCCTGACTAACATGGCGAAACACCGTCTCTACTAAAAATACAACAATTGGCCAGGTGTGGTGGTATGTGCCTCTAGTCCCAGCTACTCAGGAGGCTGAGGCAGGAGAATCGCATGAACCTGGGAGGAGGAGGTTGCAGTGAGCCGAGATCACGCCACTGCACTTCAAAAAAAAAAAAAAAAAAATTCTTTTGACAAAAAAGTTTTGCTGTGATGGTGAAGAGAAGAAAAACGGAAATTTCTGCTGATGCCCTAGACTGCTGTGCAGCTAAGAGGCTTGGATTTAGCCACAGCTTTAACACTTGCTAGGCTTGTGATCTCAGTGTTGTTCCTTGACCTGGGCTTCTCTGGAGGGAAAATAGGTATTGTGCCCTCCTCCACAGCAAGGGCTAAATATGATCATGTAAGGCCGGGCGTGGTGGCTCACGCTTGTAATTCCAGCACTTTGGGAGGCGGAGGCAGGCAGATCATAAGGTCAGGAGCTCAAGACCAGCCTGGCCAACACAGTGAATCCCGGTCTCTACTAAATATACCAAAAAAAATTAGCTGGTCGTGATGGTGGGTGCCTGTAATCCCAGCTACTCAGGAGGCTGAGGCAGGAGAATCACTTGAACCTGGGAGGCAGAGGTTGCAGTGAGCTGAAATCGTGCCACTGTACTCTATCCCGGGTGACAGGGCTAGACTCTGTCTCAAGAAAAAATCATGTAGGTGGTGCCGTCTGATATGCACAAAGCATCCACACATGTTGATTTTATTTCTTGTATTGGCGTCAGCCGGAGCCCAGCATGAGGTGTGAGTCAATATACCCTGTTACCCCACCCACCACACCATGCTAGAGCAGCGTCCTGTGACCTCACAGGGCCAGGCTTGCTTCTTCAGGACCCTTCCCCGTTACTCAGGCTGGGGGTGCGGGTGCAGGGAGGTGGGGTTAGTTTCAGACAGCAGTTCATGATAAAGGTGGCCATGGTGGGCTTAGCTAAGAAGCAGTTGAGATGGCCAGCCCTGCCTTCCTGTTCCTGCATGGTGCTCCTCAGCCCAGCCCTAAGGGCCACTGCCCTTCACTTTGGGGCTTTCAGTCAAAAC
The DNA here is from genome assembly GCF_009761245.1 of Sapajus apella. Classification (NCBI taxonomy): domain Eukaryota; kingdom Metazoa; phylum Chordata; class Mammalia; order Primates; family Cebidae; genus Sapajus; species Sapajus apella. Next base: position 10,111,780 of record NW_022436947.1, read on the forward strand.
AGACTTTTTTGGGGGAGACAGGGTCTCTGTTGTCCAGGTACAATCTTGGCTCACTGCAACCTCTGTCTCCCGAGTTCAAGTGATCCTCTCACCTCAGTCTCCCCCGTAGTTGGGATTACAGGTGCCTGTCACCACACCTGGCTAACTGTTGGGTTTTTAGCAGAGACAGGGTTTCCCCATGTTGGCCAGGCTGGTCTCAGACTCCTGGCTTCAAGTGATATGCCCACCTCGGCCTCCCAAAGTGTTGGAATTGTAGGCGTGAGCTACCGTGCCCAGCCGAAAACAGGCTTTCTGAAGCCACCTGCACCCTGATCCTGGAGCCTCTGAGGTGGTTAGCTACACAGTTTAATCAGTCTTCCACCTCTTGGCTCTCTTTCTACCTGGATAAATGCTCTTGTGATTGGCTAATCAGCTCCTGGCCACGCCCACTGTCCACTCCCTCCCAGCCCTGGGATCTGAGTCTCGCTTTCACTTTTCCTTTCTCAGATCCTCCAACCCTGAGCCTACCCCAACACTTGCACCAAATTCCTCTTGACACCATCGAACCAGGTGGTGAAGCGCTATGTTGATCTTTCTCTGGCCAGCTCTGCATTTTCCTTCTCAGGAAAGGGAAGGCCTGTGGGAGGTGCACGGGGCTACAACCCTGCAACTAGGGAAAGGAATATTTCCCCAGAAGGATAAAAGGTGGGAGGAAGGTAGGAAGGGATGGTAGGAAGTACTCACAGATCTGCCTTGGGGACATTGCTCTGTGCCTCAGTTTACTCACATGGTAAATCTGGGCTAGCACCATATGGGGTTTTTTATTTGACTTTTATATTCTATAAAGCAGGCTGCATTCCACACCATCCAGCACGAACACTTTGTAGTACTCGAGATTTTAATAGTTATGCTCTCAATGAATATTTAATAAAATGAATACATTTCTCTTCTTAGAAGGTCAAAATACATTATGATCTTACATGCTTTGAAATGTCCTCTAAGGAGAATTACTTATTACCTTTTTTAACCCATCATTCCCCAAGTGTACTTTAACCATGGGACCATTTCCTTTCTGGCTTCCTCTTTTTAGTAGAGCATCAATTGACATCTTGCGAAACACTCGTGTTTCCTCAGTATTTTGGGGGAAATACTGTTGTGAGGGTAGAGTGACCAACTGTCCCAGTTTACCCAGTATTAACAGGTGATCCTGGGATGTGGGACTTTGAGTTCGAAAGCCCAGACACTCCTATGTAAAGGCCAAGCTGGAAAAGCGTTAACTATAAAAACACACCCATGTGCGTCTAGCTGAAATGAAAATGAAACCTCAGGCCGGCCGCAGTGGTGGCTCACGCCTGTAATCCCAGCACTTTGGGAGGCTGAGGTGGGCGGATCACCCGAAGTCAGGAGTTTGAGACCATCCTGACCAACATGGTGAAACCCCATCTCTACTAAAAATACAACAGTTAGCCAGGTGTGGTGGCGGGTGCCTGTAATCCCAGGTACTCAGGAGGCTAGGGCAGGAGAATCGCATGAACCCGGGAGGTGGAGGTTGCAGTGAGCCAAGATCACGCCATTCCAGCCTGTGACAGAGGGGGGTCCCTCCCACCCCCCCCAAAAAAAAAAAAAAAATCTCAGAGGGCCCTCCGACCTTAGGGGATTTGTAGGAAATGACATGGCAGATCGTGGCCAGTTTGAAGGCTGCTTGCACCAGAGTCCATTGGGAACAAGTTACATTCAAGGCTGGTGGCCCCTCAGGAGTGTCTGCAGTGGTGTCGCTTCTCAGCCAGAAGTCGGAGGCTCTGTTAAAAGCTATGGAAGTGTGTGTTTCTGACGTTTGATCTCTCTGCGGAGCTGGGGGCAGACATTGTTTGCCGGTTGCCTGCCGCTGGCTCTTTCCTGCTGCGCCTCTGCCCCCTGCTGCTTTGCGTCCCTGACCTGACAGCATCACGGCGTCCCTGACCTGACAGCATCACGGCGCTGTTCCAGATCCTGAGTCCCGTCATCCTGTCATCCTGTCGTCCTGCTCCAGCAGCTTGGAGAAGGGGATTCCAGGGCGTTCTGGTAGCCAGCACTGTCAGAGTGGCTCAGGGACAGTTCTGGCTGAACAGGGCCTGCCGAGTGCATGGGTCTTATCCACCTTCATGCTGTCACTGTTCCTAGGAGTTGGTGGCTGAGGGGGTTTTGTGCTTGTTTGTTAAGCCACCAGCTTACATGTGATTTTTCAGCTCCAGTTGGCACCTACTCACAGGTGGGACAATGAGGGAAGATGCTTGTTGCTCAGCCAGATGCAGTCCTGCACTCCGCCCTAGGGGGCGCAGCTGAGCATTATGTAGGGTGTGCAGGGGCGGGGTTGGGGGGCGCTAGGTCCTGGTGCTCCCTCCCCAGGCCTGTGTTGTCCTGACTCCTGCCTAGGCCTCCCCTCCCCGCCCCCCGTCTGGAGGCCCTGAGAGCACCATCCAAAAAGTTGCTTCTCTTCCTGAGGCCATCCTGGGTTTTGCTTCTCTGTGGCCCGGGTTCTAGAGAGCTTGTGCTGTGGATGAGCTTTTAGGGAAGGGCAGGCTGGGAGCCTGACTCTGCATCCTATGGAGGTTGCACTTAGGCAGGGAAATTCTCCAGCCTTCCAGCCCGGGGTGAATCTGGAAGTCCGGTCGTGTTCACACAGAATCACATCTCTCAATGCTACAGGCACTCTAGGGCAATTGTATTCATATGCCTGCTATAACTGGTCCTGGGGCCTCCTGTCAATTAAGTGCTGGGTGTTTATGTGTGGATGCGGCATGTGTGCACAGGGGTGGTGGCAGGCATGGTGAAGAAACCCAGCAGGGGCCATCTGAGTTGGGTGTTGAGCTGAGGAGTGGGGAGAAAAGGAAAACGGGTTTGCAAAAGAAAGAGATGCTCTGTCCAGACACTCACAACCCACTGTCCTCCTTGCAGGCATCAGTTTCCTCATCAGTGAATGCGGAGCAGACCCCGTGACTCTCAGGGACGTTCCTGTTTAGTATTTCCCATGGTCTAAAGCTGGGTGATTTCGGCCCCAGGACTGCTGGCGTCATGGGACTGAGGGGTGTGTGTGGCTGCATCTGCAGAGGGAACTTTGCTGGACAGTGTGGATGTTCTGAGACATTGGGGATGGCTGGAGGGGGCTGTTCTCATGCATTTGGCTCCTGGGGACAGGCAGGGATACTATGGATTCCGGGGTAACGTGAGAGGGCCCATGGGCACATGTCCTGTGGTGTCTTGGGGTCTCTGGGGGTTTTGCTGGCCTTGGCCCATTCTTCATCTCACTGCAGGTCAGATGCCTCCCCTTCCCTGTCCATCAACCAGGAGGGGTACAGCAGCTGGGGACCAGGCATATGTGGGCACTCAGGCCCCGCAGGAGTGGAGATGAGTGGGGACCACAGTTCTAGATGCCAAAGAAGGCATGGCGGCACCTGGTCCCCTGACTGCTTGCTCATCTCTACTTGTTGGGCTGAGATCACATGACATTGAGGGTTTCTCTAGCTCTGACATTACGACCCTGGGGTACAGAGGAAGGTGATGCCTGTGTGGCTTTTAAAGAGCAGGGGACAAGGGATGGCCTGGCATGGTGGTTCACGCCTGTGATCCCAGCACTTTAGGACGCCGAGGTAGGAGGATCATTTGAAGCCAGGAGTTCAAGACCAGCCTGGGCCACATAGTGAGGCCCTGTCTCTACATACAGTTTAAAACGTCTGCAACGTCTAAAAAGTAAAAAACGCTGGCTTCAAAACATAAATTTGGCTGATAAAAAAACAAAAGAAAAGCAGAGAACATCCCAGCCCCTGGTCATAGAGCACCGTGTACTCAGCCCCAGCCTGGCCCTGACCCCAGCATCCAGCCCTGGGGGTGGCATCAGCTCCTCGTGCTGTGCATCTCTAGGCCTTGTGCCAGCACAGGCTAGGCTGTAAGGGAAAACAAGAAAGGTGCCAGGCACCAGGTGGCACGTGCCTGTAGTCCCGGCGACTCAGAGGCTGAGGTGGGAGGATTGCTTGAGCCCAGGAGTTCTGGGCTGTGGTGCGCTATGCCGATCCAGTGTCTGCACTAAATTCGGCATCAGTATGGTGACCAGCCAGGAGCGGGGGACTACCAGGTTGCCTAAGGAGGGGTGAACCAGCCCAGGTTGGAAACGAAGCAGGTCAAAACTCCCATGCTGATCAGTAGTGGGATGGCGCTTGTGAATAGCCACTGCACTTCAGCCTGGGCATCATAGCGAGACCCCGCCTCTAAAAAAAAAAAAAAAAACAAAGACAACACCTCCTGGGACGGGATCTCTGGATCCTGTGACCCTAGGAACTGTGCCTCTCCCTAGGAGCTGGACTATTGCCATGCTCCAGAGGGAGGGAGGCTCTAACTGGCACTGTACCCGCTTTCCAGATGTGAAATCCAAGGCGGGAGGATGGTGGTGATTTTACCTAGAGTCATGTCTTGAGACTCCAGGTAGCCCTTGAGGCAGGGTCCCCCTCTGTCACCCAGGCTGGAGTACAGTTGCACAAACGTGGCTCACTGCAGCCTTGACCTCCTGGGCTCAAGCGATCCTCCTGTCTCAGCTTCCTGTGTCACTGGGACCACAGACATATGCCACCATGCATTGCTAATTTTAAAAATTATTTGTAGAGATGAGGTCTCACTATATGCTCAGGCTGGTCTTGAACTCCTAGGCTCAAGCGATCCTCGTGCCTCAACCTCCCAAATCGCTGGGATTACAGACGGGCATGAATCACCACACCAGCCTCCTTTCCACTTTGGATTAGCCTTCTTTTCTTTCTTTTTCTTTTTTTCTTTTTGGAAATGGAGTCTCGCTCTGTCACCAGGCTGGAGTGCAGTGGCGTGATCTTGGCTCACTGCAACCTCCGCCTCCCACGGTCGAGTGATTCTCCTGCCTCAGCCTCCCGAGTAGCTTGGACTACAGGCGTGTGTCACCATACCCAGCTTATTTTTGTATTTTTAGTAGAGACAGGTTTCACCAGGTTGGCCAGGATGGTCTTGATCTCTTGACCTCGTGATTTGCCTGCCTGAGCCTCCCAAAGTGCTGGGATTACAGGTGTGAGCCGCTGTGCCCAGCCTTGCCTTCTTTTCTTGGTCTGGGCATGGCAGTAGCCAAATAAACTTGGCCTAGACATCTGGGCCTCTGCATCCACCTTGCAGGGCAGCCTGATGGAAATGCAGTAAAGAGGGCAGAGAGAGAAGGGAGCACGGAGCCAGTGAGGGCCAGGGGGCAAGACGTGGTGCCTTCCTCTCCTCCACCCCTTTTGGAGCCCAAGTCTGACTTAAGAATCAATTTGGGTGATCTAAGCAAACCTGATCCCTTTCCTGACCTGTGAAACTTCATAGGGAAACATTTTGCTCCCAGTTGCTTGGGAATAGAAGAGCTGTGAATTCACTGCTGTGCACATGAGTGTGTGTGTGTGCGTGCGCGCGTGCATGTGCATTTACTCAGTCATGCCTTCTGTCCCCCCTCTCTGATGTCATGAAACTACTTTTAGGGGATGAATTTTCAGTTGTTTGGACACCTGGCTCCAACTGGGGCTAGGCCTGGGATTTTGATTCACTTCCCTAGGCGGAGCCCGTAGGAAACCGGGCTTCCTTGACGAACTCTTAACGTCTCAAATGCGGGGAAGGCCATGACGACTTGGCTTTATTTAAAAGGAACATGGCCTTTAACTTTCCCCGCAGTCCCTGGCAGGGGACAAGGGAACCAGTCCTCAATTGTTTAATGATAGCCACTTACTTGGTTTGTTCTTTTTTTTTTTTCTTTTGTGATGGAGTCTTGCTTTGTTGCCCAGCTGGAGTGCAATGGCATGATCTTGGCTCACTCCAACTTCCACCTCCTGGGTTCAAGCATTTCTCTGCCTCAGCCTCCCAAGTTGCTGGGATTACAGGCGCCTGCCACCACACCCAGCTAATTTTTGTATTTTTAGTAGAGACAGGGTTTCACCATGTTGGCCAGGCTGGTCTTGAACTCCTGACCTCGTGATCCACCTGACCTGGCCTCCCAAAGTGTTGGGATTACAGGCATGGGCCACCACGCCCGGCCTGTTTGTTCTTTTTAAGTAACACCCCCCCACCCATCTCCATTCCACTCCCTGTCCAAAAGATATAGGCTCCACTGTCATCAACCACCAGAGAAATTCGGATTGTGTGCTCTGTGGGAGGTAGTCATGCTTTTTCTTCTACCTCCTGGGCCAATGAGAGAGTTAGGTGATAGTTTTAGCTTTACTTGCCCTGCTTTGCAGAGTAAGCGGGTGACCGTTGGAGAGCCTTCACTCCTGCTCGTGCCCCACCCCCAGCACGCACAGATTTAGTCTGGGATTTTGCCTGGGGAGCGTGCCCTGCTGTGAATTACTCTGCAGCAAGAAGGACACAGGTGTTTATTCCTGGAAGGGGAGAATGCTTTCCAGGACAGAACACAAGAGTGTAGAAATTTGCAAAATTGCACTTGCTGCCTTAACCTTCAGTGTCCACCAGACAGAAGCAGATCATTCCCTGGGAAATGGACAGGCTCCATTTCACAGAACTTTCTCTCCCTGTTCCCAGACACACACTCCGTTTCAGAGGTGAATATCCCACAGCCGTGCTTGTGGGACTTCCCTCTGGCTTGGGGCCCTTGTTTGTTTTAGGCTAGGAGTGGACACTGGGCCCTGGCGGAGGTTTCCAGGGGCTGCTGAGAAACCCATACACATCTGGTTATTTTCATGGCTGCAGGAGGCAGGAGGTGGCGTGGGAATGACAACGTTCTCCCTCAGAAAAATATTTACCAAGGTTGTTTTTGAACTTACTGCTAGGGGAAGAGTTGCATGCCAAATGTCCGTGCGCTTTGGCTCTGGAAGTGTGTATGTGCCTGGGGACAAGGTCGCAGGTGCTCCTGGGAGCAGGGACAGAGCCAGCTGAGAAGTGTGTGGGTCTGTGCAGACCCGCTGTGATCAGTGTGCGGGGTAGAACACTCATCCCCGGGACAGTTGGGTAAGAATCTGGCTCTCTGACCTGGGGTGGGGCCTTCCCTGGGCTAGTCCGTCTCTCTTTTTCTGAATGAGGTACACACTAGGCCAGACACTGTGGCTTACTCCTGTAATCTCGGCACTCTGGGAGTCTGAGGCAGGAGGATCACGTGAGCTCAGGAGTTTTGAGGCCAGTTTGGGCAACATCTGGAGAAGCTGTTGCTATCTCTACAGAATAATGAAAAACAGCTGATGTGGTGGTACACACCTGTGGTACCAGGTACATGGGAGGCTGGGGTGGAAGGATCACCTGAGCCCAGGAGGAGGCTGAAACTGCAGTGAACCATGATCATGCCACTGTACCCCAGCCTGGGTGACAGAGCAAGACCCTGTCTCTAAAAAGATTAAAACTAAAAGGTACGGGCCGGGCATGGTGGCTCACGCCTGTAATCCAAGCACTTTGGAGGCCAAGGCAGGCAGATCACCTGAGGTCGGGAGTTCAAGACCAGCCTGACCAACATGGTGAAACCCTGTCTTAAAAAAACAAAAAAACAACAAAAAAAACCTAAAAGGTACATCTTAAAGGCATGTCCTCAGAAGATGCTGGAGACAAATGAGATCATAAGCATGAAGAATGTAGCACAGAGTCCCGCCAACATGGGAAGACCTCAGTATTTGCTCAGTATTAAGTTTAGAGTCGGGATGATAAACTGCTCTTGGGAGGTGTCATTTAATAGGTGGATTTACAGAAAGTTCCAGCATGTGAGTGAGGCAGCCTGTCCACACCCCTACCCCCGGTCTCAGAGCTTCCCTGAGTGTACCGGGACACATGCAGCATCCAGGCTGGGCACACACATTCGTGTCACCTGCTCACAGCAGGGTGTTGGCAAGGCTAGCTGAGCCTGGCTGCCCCTTCCTCCAGCCCTGCGCTTAGTAAGGATACAGTAGATTTGGGATATTGAAACATTTTCCTCAAAGCTTATACATTCCGGGGGCTGGGCATGGTGGTGGCTCATGCTGGTAATCCCAGCACTTTGGGAGGCTGAGGTGGGTGAATGGCTTGAGGTCAGGAGTTCAAGACCAGCCTGGCCAACAAGGCAAAACCCTATCTCTACTAAAAATTCAAAAGCTAGCCAGGTGTGGTGGTGTGCACCTATAATCCTAGCCACTCGGGAGGCTGAGACCGGAGAGTAGCTTGAACCTGGGAGGCAGAGGTTGCAGTGAGCCGATTACAACACTGCACCCCAGCTTGAACAACAGAGCAAGACCCTGTCTCAAAACAAAAACGAAAACAACAACAACAAAAAACTTACGCATTCTAAAATATATGTTCTTTTTTTTTTTTTTTTTTTTGAGAGGGAGTTTCATTCTTGTTACCCAGGCTGGAGTGCAATGGCATGATCTTGGCTTACAGAAACCTCTGCCTCCCGGGTTCAAGTGATTCTCCTGCCTCAGCCTCCCAAGTAGCTGGGATTACAGGCATGCGCCACCATGCCAGCTAATTATGTTTTTTTTTTTTGTTTTTTTTTTTTTTTTTTTTAGTAGAGACGGGGTTTCCGCCTGCCTCGGCCTCCTAATGCGCTGGGATTACAGGTATGAGTCACTGTGCCTGGCCTAAAAATATGTTCATTTTGTTCTAAGACAGATATGTCTCCCTTGACAGATGAGGAAACCAAGGTCCAAAGAGGTCCCCGACTCACATAGGCATCCAGGTCTCCATCTGCAGAGCTCACCCTATTCACTGTATCTATGGAGGTTGCATCACATCTTGGATGTGGTCATTTAAACTGACCTTAAAGATGGGGTGAGGGGCCGCTCTGCCACCTCCCCCAGGTGCTGTCTGTGGCGGTGACTTTTGTTTGTGAGCCCATCTGGGGCAGGTGAGGTGAGCGAAGGTAGCTGGGCATCAGCAGTGTCCCTGCCCTTGCCTGCCTGCTGGCCGGTGCGTTGGCTGTCTCTGGGCACCCCGCCCGGGCTGACAGATCAGGATTCACATGGTCTGCAGCAGGCCAAGGGATTAGGAGGCCCTGGGGAGGGTATTATTTTAAGGAGGTTAGTCTGCTCCTTCCAGCTCAGGAAGAACACAGCCCCTTCCCTGGCCAGGCTGGTGGTCCCTAGACAAAGCCTGACACCATGTACAAAGCTCCAGGGGCTCGGCATGGGGATGCCCCCACTTGTCAGGAACAGCAACAACAGCAGGAGTGGGGGTGGGGAGGAGAATGGGGAGTGCAGGACCAGCTGAGAGGGGCGAATCAGAGCGGGTAGCGGTGGGCCAAGCCCCAGGGAGTGGCAGGGGAGGGATCTTGGTGGGCACCACTGATTGAATTCCAAGCTTTCCTGTTACCTCTCTGCCTTCAGCCACAGAATTATCGTCATGAGTAATCCAAAGAATGTATTTCAAAATTATACAAAGAATTGTAGAAGCTTCCTGCTGAGGCTCGAGGTCCTGTTAGGGGGCAGGGGTGGGCTTCAGCCCTCTAACCTCCACTTGGAGGGTGCAGTGTCATCAACTCTGGGCCTGATTTTCATCAGGTGGGACTGCAGAGGTCATTGAACCCTGTGCTGTCTGCATTATGTGGAAACCGAGCCCTGCCAGGTGCTGTGCCAGGGCAGGACTGAGGAGGATGAGGCTGGCTCCCCGCCAAGGGCCTCTGCCCCTGCCAGACCTCAGGAATAGGAAGCTCGGTCAGAGAGTGGGTCTGGGACACAGAGCGGAGTGGGGCAACCCACACAGGGACAGCCTGAGGGGCTGCCTGGGGGTGGCGTCTTGCCAACTAGGCCAGAGCACAGGGGAGGAGCCAGGAGCTTGTCCCCTGGTTCATCTCCCTCCTGTGCTCTGCAGGGCCACAGTGGACCTGTTTGAAGGGCATGCCTAAGTTCCCCAACAACAGAGTCTGCGATGGTCATGGAAGCCCTACTCTCGATCGCCCTCAACCGGAAGCCGCCCAAATGCCCATCCGTAGCAGAATGGATAAATAGTGGCACGCAACACAATAGAGCACTCCACTGTGATGGGGGTGGGTGGTCTGCGTCTCCACACCACACAAAACAAATGCGGAGTGAAGGAAGCCAGACCTGAGAGTCACGATGGTACGATGTGAAATCCCACAACAGGTACAACCCCGGATCTTTTCAGCAGAGTAGTGGTTACCCTCCGAGGTGGAGAGGAACACAGCCAGCACTTCTGAGATGAGCTGTCCCGTTTCGTGATCTGGTGCTGGTTAAATGCGCGTGTTGCCTCGAAGACAGTTTATCAAGCTGCACCTTTTTTCTTGGGGGCGGAGGGCAGAGTCTCGCCGTCACGCCCAGGCTGAAGCGCAGTGCTGCGGTCTCGGCTCACTGCAACCTCTGCCTCCCACTCCCGGGTTCAAGCAATTCTCCTGCCCCAGCCTCCCGCATAGCTTGGGTGAGAGGTGTGGGCCACTATGCCCGGCTCGTTTTTGTATTTTTAGTAGAGACAGGGTTTCACCGTATTGGCCAAGCTGGCCTCAAACTCCTGAGAGACAGGTTCGCAGTATCACCCAGGTAGAGTGCAGTGTTGCAATGACAGTTCACTGCAGCCTTGACCCCCTAGGCTCAAGCAGTTCTCCCACCTCAGCCCTGCACGTAGCTGGGACTACAGGTGCACACCACCAGGTCTGGCAATTAATTATTTAACTAATTTATACATACATATATGAGTGCAGTGGCACAATTATGGCTCTCTGCAGCCTTAACCTCTACGGGCTCAGGTGATCCTCCTGCTTTAGCCTCCTGAGGAGCTGGGTCTACAGGTGTTATGCCACCATACCCAGCTAATCTTTGTAATTTTAGTAGAAACGGGGTTTCATCATCTTGGCCAGGCTGGTCTTGAACTCCTGACTTCAAGTGATCCAACTGCCTTGGCCTCCCCAAGTACTGGGATTATAGGCGTGAGCCACCTCGCTGGTCATGTGCCATTTTTCAAATGCCTGTAATTCTTCAATGAATCATTTTTAATAATGAAAGGGAAAGGGGCTGTTCTGAGAACCACCTCACTGAGCACAGTAGAACCTGCTGTGAGCTCGGGACAGCGACACTGAGGAATGAAAACACCAGGTTCCAGGCAGGCAGTGCAGGTGAGCCTCCCAGGGAAAAGGGCGCCGTGGACAGGGAGCAACAGGGAGAGGCCCCTGGGGGAGAGGCAGGGAAGGCCAGATTAGGTGCCTTAACCTGCTGTGTTTGACTCACTGGGGTTGCTGGCTGACTTGTACCCCAGCCCTGACAGCGGCTGCCGCTGGCCCAAGGGTGTAAGCACCATCCTGGAACACACTTATCAGGTGTTTGCTGGGACTGGGTGCTGTGCAGGTGCCGGGGATATGAAGGAAACAGTCGTGGTCCCTCCCATGGAAGCCTCAGCATCTGCCCACTGAGGGGCGGCAACATCAGTAGATGGCACCAGTCATCAGAGGGGAGGGCATCTCTCCAAGGATGCATCATGCTATATGCCACACCCCCCAGTGTCTATTACTGGATTGTGGAACTTTCAGATTTTAAAATCTATCTTAGTTTTTTTTTTAATTTTTATTTTTATTGAAACGGGGTCTCCATCTGTCTCGGCTGGAATGCAATGGCCTGATTTCTGCTCACTGCAACCTCTGCCTCCCGGGTTCAAGCGATTCTCCTGCCTCAGCCTCCTGAGTAGTTGGGACTACAGGTGTGTCCAGCTTATTTTTGCATTTTTATTAGAGATGAGGTTTCACCATGTTGGCCAGGATGGTCTTGATCTCTTGACCTTGTGATCTGCCTACCTTGGCCTCCCAAAATGCTGGGATTACAGGCTTGAGCCACCGCACTCAGCCCTATCTTACTTTTTAAGTGGTTGAGTAGCTAGCTAACCACTTAGGTCTTTCGCTTTGCCATGTGAGTTGCAAATATTTTTTCCCAATTTGCCGTGATGTGGCTTGGTTTCTAACAGGCTGGTACAAGTGACACTCATCAAGGTTTTTTGGGAAGTCAGAATAGGATACACAGCTGGGTTAAAAACATGGACCTCTTTGGCCAAGCACAGTGGCTCCTGCCGATAATCCCAGCACTTTGGGAAGCAGAGGAGAGAGGATCACTTGGCCTCAGGAGTTTGAGGACAACATAGCGGGACTCTGTCTCTCTCTATAAAAAAATAATAATAATACATTAGCTGGGCCTGGTGATGAGCACTTGTAGTCCTAGCTACTTGGGAGGCTGAGGTGGGAGGATGGCTTGAGCCTCAGAGGTCAAGGCTGCAATGAGCTGTGATTGTGCCACTGTACCCCAGCCTGGCAACAGAGAGGCCATCTCAAAAAAACAAAAGAAACAGAGAGACCATCTCAAAAAAACAAAAGAAATGGCTGGGCGTGGTGGCTCACGCCTGTAATCCCAGCACTTTGGGGAGGCCAAGGCAGGTGAATTACCTGAGATCAGGAGTTCAAGATCAGCCTGGCCAACATGGTGAAACCCTGTTGTTATTAAAAAAAAAAAAAAAAAGAAGAAGAAGAAGAAAAAATAGGCCTAGCCCCAGGGGATCTTAGACATCAGTGCTCAGCACATGACTGCTTGGCAGGCTGTATTTGTCAGTAAAGCTTTTTCGGAACACAGCCAAACCCATTTACATACAGGTTGTCTCTGGTTGCCTTCAGGCCCACGCAGCAAAGTTGAGTAGCTGCAGCAGAGTAGTACGGTCCCCTACAAGGCCTGTGACATTTACTTCGGCCTTTTACAGAAAAAGCGTGTGACCCCCGATGTACGTTACTGTGTACCAGAGTGAGTCCACACACGAGAGGGCGGCCTTTCCTGCACAGGTGCCGTGGAGAGAAAGCTGCCCCCAGTCAGACCGTCGTCCCAAACTGACCTGTTCACTTTTTTGTGTGTATGTGTTCCAAATCGACGTAATGTAAAACAGCGTAGTAACAATTTTTAGGGGTGCAGTTCAGCGGCATTAAGTACATTCATGTTGTCAGCTGCTGCCACCACCCACCTGCAAAAGATTTTATTCATCGTCCATCACTGAAGCTCTGCACCTGTGAGATGCCGACACCCCCTTCCCTGCCTGCCAGACTTCCTTCACTTTCAAAATGGGGGTCATAACACATATCTCATGTCATTTTGAGAATTAAGGAGATACTCTGGCCCCCCGTTGATGGTCAAAATTTTTCTTTTCTTCTTTTTTAGATGGGGTCTTCCTCTGTCACCTAGGCTGGAGTGCAGTGGCCCGATCTTGGCTCACTGCAACCTCTGCCTGCCAGGCTCGAGCCATCCTCCCACCTCAGCCTCCTGAATAGCAGCTAGGACTACAGGTGCACACCACCACACCTGGCTAATTTTTATGTGTGTGTTTTTGGTAGAGACAGGGTTTCACCATGTTGCCTAGGCTGGTCTTGAATTCCTGATGTCAATCGATCTGCCCACCTCAGCCTCCCAAAGTGCTGGGATTCCAGGTGTGAGCCACTGCACCCAGTCACAGTCAGTATCTTTGAATACATTTGAGTTCCCTGCCTTCTTCATCCAGAGTCACACTGATGACTTCCACCTTGGTCCACACCCATCATGATGGTCAAGGGAAGGAGGCAGAAGTGACTGAGCTTCATGTCCCTGAGCAGGAAACCCAGGCCCGAGAGGGAGAGGGGCACACCCGGTGAAGCCTGAGCTCCGGTCTCCTTGACCCCCACCCCAGCCCTGTGCCCACCCCTACCAGCCACCCCTGTGGCCCTGACACCAGACGCTGGTCCTGGAGCCCAGCTGGCCTCACATAGAGCTCTCACAAACGGCAGCCTTGCCTCACCAGGACTGGGGTATGGGGTCACTATTAGGACAGAACTTGAGGCTGACAGCTGGAAAGCCTCTCAGGAAACATTTCCTGGAGCTAAGGTCCCCCAGCCCTGGGTTTCCTTTCCTTCCCCAGTAAGGTTCAGGCTCAGCCTCTCAGCTGGGTCTTCTCTTGACCACAGCTGCCCTGATGCCTCATCCTCTCCCCTTCCCTCCCCAGATCAGCCCTGCCTCCCCGGGAAGGAAGGGCCCCATGGGTCTGGGCAGACCTGCACCCACTCTCACCTCGGCAAGGCCTGTGCAGGAGTGAGGGGCTCTAACAGGGAAGGGGAGGTGGGGTGCGGCGCCGGGCGGGAGAGTGATCGCCTTTCCTTCCCCCTGCACTGCTCAGCAGGAATGTAATTATCGATGACGTAGATCGGGCACTTTCTATGTGCACACACTGCTCTAAATACTCAAAGGTATAGAGCTTGTTACTTTATCACCCTACTCCCCGCTTTTGACAGATGGGGAAACTGAGGAACAGCATTCAGACATTTGTGTTAAGTCGAGACTCTTGCCTGGTTATACAGCTAGTGTGTGGAGTGGAAGCCAGTGATCTGACTCCCAGGTACATGTTCCTAGCCTCTGTCCTGTACTGCTTCAGTGGGGGAGCCACAGAAGGGCACCTCTGGGGCAGAGATGTGGGCAGATGGGAACCAAGTATCCTTGGGTGCTGTGCCCTGCTCCCAGGTATTGGGTACAGGAAAGAATGAGGACTTGTCAGTCCCAGGAGGAAGAAGGGGTGTGAGCCAGGGCATCTTACAGGGCATCCGGCCACAGTGCCCTCCCTGCAGGGAGAAACGCACCCAAGTGAAGGCTGCCCTTCCCCATCCCCGGGACATCTCCACGCTGGACAGTGGAAGCCCTCTCCTGCCCAGGGAAGCAGGCATGTGGGCCCCACCCTAGGGGGAGCAGCGGGTGCCAGACAGGCCAGCTGAAACAAGCTGATAAGGGCAGAACAATTCCAGATTTGACGTGCCTGGAATTATCTCCCCTGGGGGTCAGCTCTGGGCCCCCCTGGGAGAGGTGATGTGAGAGGCAGGCCTGATGACCCCACCTCTGGGGTACTGTCCTGCTGAGCCAGCAGAATTGCTAGGGTCCCAGGGAAGAGACGGGGTCGATGCGGGGCGGTTTGGCGCAAGACTGAGCCTGTGGCTGCCCTTGTCTACCTGACACTCAGCCTGGGTGGGGGTGGGTGAGGGGAGCAGGCTGGGGACCAGGCCCTGCCCCGGACAGTTGGAGCAGCCCTTCCTGCTGTGTCCTTGTTATTAACCTCCACCCTGAACCCTTTGTCTCAGCTCTGGCTTTTGTTAAAGTATAACAATATACTATCAGCTGGATGGCTTAAGCCGCAGACATTTATTTCTCACAGTTCTGGGGGCTGGAAGTCACAGATCAGGGGTCCACCATGGTCAGGTTCTGGCGAGGGCCTTCCTGGCTTGCAGACAGTGCCTTCATGCTCTGACCTCACGGTGCAGAGAGAGAAGTTCTGCTGTCTCTTCATCTTCTTATTTTTTGAGATGGAGTCTCGCCCTGTCACCCAGGCTGAAGTGCAGTGGTGCAATCCCAGCTCACTGCAACCTCCGTCTCCCGGTTCAAGCGATTCTCCTGCCTCAGCATCCTGAGTAGCTGGGACTACACACACCACCACACCCAGCGAATTTTTTGCATTTTTAGTAGAGATGGGGTTTCACTGTGTTAGCCAGGATGGTCTCGATCTCCTGACCTCATGCTCTACCCGCCTCGGCCTCCTAAAGTGCTGGGATTACAGGTGTGAGTCACCATACCCGGCCTCCTCCTCTTCATAAAAGGACACTAATCCCATGATGGAGGCTTCATCCTGAGGACCTCATCTAAACCTAAGTATTTCCCAAAGGCTCTGCCTCCTGAGACTTGCACACTGGGAGTTAGGGCTTCAACATATGCATTGGGTTTGGGACCCAGACACTCAGGCTGTCATAGCCCTTATACCCAGGGAAGTCGAGCCACCCCACTTTTGTGGTCCTTAGCCCAAGCAGGGGACCATTTGGAGGGAAAGAGAGCAACCCCAGGAGTCACTACCCCCTATTTCCAGACGGGGACTTATAGCAGACCAAAAATGCTCCCTTCCTCAAAAAAACAAACAAACAAAAAAAAAGAGATAAAAGTAAAAATCTCTGGTACCTGTGATGATTATCTTATGTGGACAAAGGATTTTTTTTTTTTTTTTTTTTTGATACGGAGTTTTGCTCTTGTTGCCCAAGCTGGAGTGCAATGGCGCGATCTCAGCTCACCGCAACCTCCGCCTCCTGGGTTCAGGCAATTCTCCTGCCTCAGCCTCCTGAGTAGCTGGGATTACAGGCACGCGCCACCATGCCCAGCTAATTTTTTGTATTTTTAGTAGAGACGGGGTTTCACCATGTTGACCAGGATGGTCTCGATCTCTTGACCTCGTGATCCACCCGCCTCGGCCTCCCAAAGTGCTGGGATTACAGGCGTGAGCCACCGCGCCCGGCGTGGACAAAGGATCTTGACAGATAATAATTAAGGACCTCAAGATGAGAGCATTCTGGATTTAAGTAAGTGCGCCCTAAATCCAATGACAAGTGTCCTCGTAAGCGGCACATAGAGAAGGTGGCCCTGTGACTGTGAAGGCAGAGGTGGAGGGTTGCTGCTTCAGCCAGGGAATGCCGGAAGCTCATGACTTCTGGCTTCCAGCATGGTGAGAGATGACATTTCTGCCGTTTCAAGACCTTGTGGTAATTTGTTATGGCAGTCATAGGTAAACTGATTTAGGACCCACGGTGCAGAGATGGACCAGGGTTCACCCAGGCACAAGCAGACCGGGGAGATGGCTGTCTCTGGTTTGCAAGAGTGAGGTGGGTCAGTTTCTCCACCGCCTTCCCGTGCTGTCCTCTGCCGACAAGCCCCTTGCTCTTCTGCCAGGTCAGGTTCCTCCTCCAGGCACTCACATCTGGTTGGCACCTTGCAGGGCAGAGAGGGGGAGACACTGGTTTCCTTTTTCTTTTTTCTTTTTTTTTTTTGAGGCAGAGTTTCACTTTTGCCCAGGTTGGAGTACAATGGCGTGATCTCAGCTCACCGCAACCTCCGCTTCCTGGGTTCAAGCGATTCTCCTGCCTCAGCCTCGCAAGTATCTGTGATTACAGGCTCCCACAACCATGTCTAGCTAATTGTTTTGTATTCTTATAGAGACAGGGTTTTACCATGTTGGCCAGGCTGGTCTTGAACTTCCGACCTCAGATGATATACCCACCTCAGCCTCCCAAAGTGCTGGGATTATAGGCATGAGCTACCATGCCTGTCTGACACTGGTTTTCTTAAAACCATGGAGGGCAATTGTTTATGAGCGGGTGGATATAGCATTAATAAGATTCCAGAGCAGAAGACCAGAGCCGACAGCTCTGGACCAAGGATAGGACCCACACTGGGGTGGAGGGATCCAGAAGGGCCTTTTGGTGGAAGGAAATGAGTGCCCAACTAAGGAAGAGCTGGGCCAGGGGGATGACCAGACCGCTGGAGCAGGGAATTAGAAAGACCCACCTGGAATGAAGGACACTGACTTACTTTTTTTTTTTTTTTTGAGACATGATCTCTCCCCATTGCCCAGGCTGGAGTATAGTGGTGTGATCACAGCTCACTGCAGCCTCAAACTCCTGGGCTCAAGTGATCCTCCCACCTCATTATCCTGAGTAGCTGGGACTACAGATGCCCCCCACCATGCCTGGCTAATGTTTTGATTATTTTGTAGAGATGTGGTCTTGCTTATGTTGCCCAGGCTGGTCTCAAACTCCTGGGCTCAAGTGATTCTCCCACCTCGGCTTCCCAAAGTGCTGGGATTACAGGTGCGAGGCACCGAGCCCAGTTCTGACCTGATTAAGAAAGCCTGAGACACACAGAAGTGGAACCGTAACATGGGGAGCATCACGTCCTTCACAAGGAAGGCAGGGGAATGAGGGGGGCTGCATGCAGCGGCAAGAGGGGGCACCTGATGCCTTGGTGCTGGGAGGAGTCCTGGCCAGGAGAACAGAGAGCAGCCCCAGGTCCCTTACTAACCCAGCTCTCCCATCCCACCCCGCCCCGCTGTCCTGCCCAGCTGCCACCCAGAAGCCTGGCAATAAAAGGGCCAGTGTACAATAAGCAGCAGGACTTGCAGCCTGAGAAGGTGCGCCCTAGAGAGCTGAGCCCTGGGGAGCTAGGGGTGGGAGCGTGAGGTGTCAATGTCAACTTGGCTGAACCTGCAAGGGCATCACACCAGGCCCTTCCCGAGTCCCAGCAGCTCCCTGCACCCCCTGGAAAGAAGGGGCTCATGCAGCAAATGTCACAGTTGGAAAAATGAGTGTTAGGGTTGGGCACCCTTGGAAAGGCCCTGCCTGTACCCCTAGGGAGGCCCAGAGCAAGCCCTCTGAAGCCACTGGCTAGGATGGCTCTACCATCACAGCCACAGCAGGCATAGCTAGTACACAGCTCAGGAGAGTGGGTACACACCCCGAGGGAACCTTAGGAATCTTCTGGCCCACCTTTCACAGATGCATTTCAGGAGGGCGGACAGCTTGCCCAGGCCTGGGGCCCAAGGCAGAGGCAGGACGAGAAGGTTCTGACCTCCCGTTTCCCAGCCTGTGCTCTTCCCATCGGCATGCCAATCCAGGAACACATCCGCTCGACTTGCCTGTCTCTCCCCTTAGAGGTTTTTTGTTTTATTTCTGTGGCGATGAGTTGGGGGTGGCAAGCAGGGGATAAAGAAGGAAGGAGAGGTCGACACTGGTGTCCAGGCTGGAGCCTCCCATCCACCCCCTCCCCGGCCTCCTTCCACGCCCCTCTTCCTGGAGCATTCTTTCCAGTTTCCTTTCTCACTATTAATAGTCAAGATTCAATCCCAGGTCTGGAAATAGCCAGGAACAGAGGAAGGAGGCCCTCCTTGAAGACTGAAGCAGCCTCCCCACCCCAGGGGAGCAGGCTGAAGTCTGCCTTCTCCCCCCACTGTCCCCTTTGGGGAGCTGGCGCTGTGTTAATTCATTCAACATAGGCTTCAACACCAGCAGACTGTCATGTCATTTCCACCCCGCGGTTATGTACTGACCTCTGCAGCCCTGTCCGTCACTCACTGAAGACTTTTCACTGCGTCCTCTCCATCTCGATAGGTGCCATCATTCTTGGTGACGTCAGTGCTCACTTGAGTAACAGTGAAATGCCCTGGCCTCTGTTTCCCGACCTTTTCTCATCTCTACTTCATTCGGTCATTCCCATTTCACCCCCGAACTTTATCAGCCCCTCAAACTCTATCACCTCTGAAATCTCAGCATTTCCTCCTTGGATCACTGTCTCTCCACCTTCCAACTTAACTGCTCAAGTAAAACCTCATCACGATGCTTGAACTCAGGACTTAACAAAGTCCAGTAACCTTCCTCATTGCCTGTCGGCTCCTACCTGACCTTATTTCTGTTTATCTATCCTCTATGTGAACAGTTCACCGTTAGAATGCCTACAAAGATATCCCCAAATTCCTTGCACTCTCTCCTGATGTCATACCTGGCAAGACCCGATTCTCAGATAAACCTTTGCCTCCATTTTTCCATACCAAGCAGCTGAACATCGCCCCAGTAAAATCTGAACATCCGCTACAGTAAAATCTGGCTGATTGCATTAACTTTGAATTCATGATCACATGCCTCAATTTGGCACCAAGTACTACTTGACAATATTTTACTTCTCTAGAATAGTGGTTCTCAAAGTGTGGTCCTCTGGCCAGAAGCATCAGAATCTGTTGGGAACGTGTTAGAAATGTGTACTGCATATCCCAGGCCTGCTGAATCAGGAACTCGGGGGCTGGATCCAGCGGCGGGTGTTTTCACAAACCCTCTATGTGATTGTGATGCTTGCCGAAGAACCTCTGCTCTAACAGGTTCACATTCCTATTTCCAACATGAGTATTTTACGCTTTTCCCTCAAACACTCCCTCCTCCTCTTTTCTGTCTATATCACTATAGCTGATTTCATCTAGACTTCATTGAGAAAATTAAAGCTGTCAAATGTAAACTCTTTCTACCACCAAAATACAGCTGTACTTAGGACTGTATCCATTTTCTTCCCTCCTGTTTTAAAGATGGAAGTATCAGCTGGGCGTGGTGGCTCACGCCTGAAATCCCAGCACTTTGGGAGGCTGAGGCAGGTGGATCACTTGAGGTCAGGAGTTTGAGACCAGCCAACATGGTGAAACCCCATCTCTACTCAAAAATACAAAACTTAGCTGGGTGGTGGGCGCCTGTAATCCCAGCTACTTGGGAGGCTGAGGCAAAAGAACCGCTTGAATCCAGGAGGTCGTGATTACAGTGAGCTGAGATCAAGCCACTGTACTCCAGCCTGGGTGGCAGGAAGACTCCATATTAAGAAAGAAAGCGACTATCCAGTGAAGGTCAGGTCCTCTACAGGCACTGAGTCAGCACAGGTATATTCCCTCTGCCTCATAAGGACCCTATGAAACAGAAAGAGAACACATACACAAAGAAAGCATTCATACCAGCTCTAGCATTCCCTACCTTCAAAGAGGAAACAAGTTTCTGGAGTGTACCAGCTCCCTCCAGTGCTGCCATATGTCTCCGAGCCCCTAGCGTTTGATAAAGAGTTGTCCGTACGTGCAGACTCACTTTCCTACAATTCCTTGACTCTTCAGCCTGCCTGAGTCCAGCTTCACCTGCGCTGTGCCCTCTGAAACTGCACATGGGGGTTGTCAGGGACTTTTCTTTGCCGGTCTCATCACTCAGCACAGCCAGCCACTCCTTCCTTAAAACAAAACAAGAATCTAAAGCAGAAGCTTCTGCTGCATCTCCCCGTTTCCCCCTGGAGAAAACTAGGATCCTAAACTTGGTGTTAAATTCTTTGTAAAATTTAGTAACATTTTCTGTTTCCCTAAAAACACTTAGTTTTGCCGATTTCTGTACCCTGTAAGTGGAACCATATAAGTGTTCTTATTCCTCCTTTTACTATTCAGTTTTTTTTTTTTTGAGACAGAGTGGCTCTGCTGCCTAGGCTGGAGTGCAGTGGTGTGATCTTGGCTCACTGCAACCTCTGCCTCCCAGGTTCAAGTGATTCTCCTGCCGCAGCCTCCCAAGTAGCTGGGATTACAGCACCCACCACCACGCCCAGCTAATTTTTGCATTTTGAGTAGAGACGGGGTTTCACCATGTTGGCCAGGCTGGTCTCAAACGCCTCCCAAAGTGCTGGGATTGCAAGCGTGAGCCACCGCGCCCAGCCTCTTGTTTAGTAGTATTCTTTAAATTAATGCTAATAGATGTAGATGTAGTCCACTCATTTTCAGTCCTGTATGGCATTCTGGGAGAATATACTATCACTTTATTTATCCATATGACTACTGTCAACTGTACTGTACTGTCAGCATTTCTTGCTACCTATGTGGGGCCAATGTAAAAATACTCTTAGGGGGATTCTTGTAAATGCACTGTGATGCATACTTGTGTCTCCCTAGAATAAATGCCTAGTGATACAATTGGAAGTTGTGGGCTGGGCGTGGTGGCTCACACCTTTAGGTGGGTGGATTATTTGAGGTCAGGAGTTTGAGACCAGCCTGGACAATATGGTGAAACCCCATCTCTATTAAAAATACAAAAATGAGCCAGGCGTGGTGGTGGGTGTCTGTAATCCCAGCTACTGGGGAGGCTGAGGCAGGAGAATCACTTGAACCTGGGAGGCGAAAGCTATAGTGAGCCGAGATGGTGCCACTGCACTCCAGCCTGGGGGACATAGTGGAAACTCAATCTCAAAAAGAAAACAACAAAACAAAAAAAAAAAAACCCAGCATGGTGGCACGTGCTCGTAGTCCCAGCTACTCGGGAGGCTGTAGTGGCAGGATCGCTTGAGTCCAGGAGTTCTGGGCTGTAGTGCGCTATGCCGATCGGGTGTCCGCAGTCAGTTCAGCATCAATATGGTGACCTCCCGGGAGTCGGTTGCCTAAGGAAGGGTGAACCAGCCCAGGCTGGAAACGGAGCAGGTCAAAACTCCTGTGCTGATCAGTAGTGGGATCACACCTGTGAATAGCCACTGCACTCCAACCTGGGCAACATAGCAAGCCCTCCTCTTTAAAAAAAAAAAATTGGAAGCTTGGATGTCTTTCTTTGATAACGCCATACTCTTTTCCAAAGTGTTTCAACCAGTTTACACTACTTCATATTCTTGCTATCACTTGGTACTGACCTTGAAATGTTTGTCAATCTGATGGGTATGAAAAGAAAATTCTTATTTTGCATTTCCTTAATTACTAACATTTTCAGATATTCTTAGGCTGTTTGTGCAAATTTTTTTTTTTTCTGTGAAATGCATGTTTAATTCTTTTATTTTTTTCTATTTGATTGTTTTCTTAGGTATAGAAGTTTTGGGAGCATGTCTACAATTTTTTGGAATACCACTGTAAGAATGATTTATTTATTTAATCATTTATTTATCAGAATAGACTCGTGGATATTGATTTTATTCTTGGGGTTCCAATCCAGTATTTCTTATTTTTTTTGCTCACATTGTTCCAGGTTTGGCCCATTATGAGCTCTTTCCTGCTGACCTCTCTTTCTGGTCTTTCAGGCTGGACTTGCCTTCTTTTTTAGCACTTCTTTACTTTCTGACATCACACGATGTTTCAGGCTCATCTTGCATTTTCCCCACATCAGCACTAGAATCAAGCCATTTCTCCAAGGAGCCTTGGTTCATTTTATTGTAGAATGGTATCAGAAACCAAACATGGACCCTGGGTGTACTCTATGCTACTGGTTTGTCAATGCTTCTAGCTGCTCTAAGTGGACATAGCTGGAAAATATACATTGTTTACTATGTATTCATTTCGTTATCTATCATCTATTTGTCTATTACAACCTGAGTCCGGACTACGGTGTCTCTCATCAAGTATCTCAGGGTTAGCCTCCTCTCTACATGTTTACTTATTTGTAACTTTCTCCAACAGTTAGAGACCTGGCTTATGTTATCTATAATTTGTCGAATAATTTGTTAAATCCTAGTATACATGTAAAGTAGTTTTGAAATTGACATGCCCTTGTGAGGAACAGTCTTGTTACTTAAAATACAGTTTATATGCAGTTCTTTTGTTGAAGTATCTAGTTAAAAAACTTTTCCAGGGTCATTTAGGTCAACTCTTGTTCTCCACCCTCTTCAGAGAGGTTATGTTATACTTTTTTTTGAGATGGAGTTTTGCTCTTGTCATTTAGGGTGTGATCTTGGCTCACTGCAACCTCCGCCTCCTGGGTTCAAGTAATTCTCCTGTCTCAGCCTCCTGAGTAGTTGGGATTACAGGTGCATGCCACCATGCCCTGCTAATTTTTGTATTTTTTTTTTAGTAGAGTAGTAGATACGGAGTTTTGCCACGTTGGCCAGGTTGGTCTCGAACTCCTGACCTCAGGTGATCTGCCCGCCTCAGCCTCCCAAAGTGCTGGGATTACAGGTGTAAGCCACCACGCCCAGCCCATGTTACACATTTATAATATAGTTAAATTGATTTTCATAGTCTCTGTTACATCCTAGGATTTCCTGGACATGCCAGGTGATTATAATTAGTATTAAGTAAAGTTAATTCTTGGAGGATACAAATCTTTGGGTTTCAACAAATATAAAGTCTTGTGGATTCTTGTTCATCACTCACTGTCCTAAAAATAACCTTGTATGGAGTTGAGGAGTCAGCTCCTCCCATTTCCCTCAACCTTTGGTGTCCACCGATCTGTTTTCCATCCCTATCATTTTATGCTTTCCATAAAATCAAAATGGAATCAAATGCTGTGCAGACTTTTGGCTTTTAGTTAGCAAAATGTATTTAAGTCTCATTTATGCTGTCACATGAATCACTAGTTCATTCCTTTTCATTGCTGAATAGTCATTATATGGCCATATAATACCCATCCACTTGCTGAAGAGGATCTTGGTGGTTCTCAGTTTTGGGTGATTGTAAGTAAACAGTTATAAACATTTGCATGGAGGTTTTTGTGTGACTGTAGGTTTTCATTTTGAGTAGGTAAATAAGAATGGAATTGCTGAGTCATATAATAATTGTTTGCTTCACTTTAAAAGAAACTGCTAAACTGTTTTCCAAAATATCTGTACCATTGTGCATTCCGACCAGTAATGTATGAGAGTTCCCGTTGAGCATTTGGGATTGTCATTTGTTTGATTTCAGCCATTCCAGTAGGTATGTAACGGTGTTGCATTAGAGCTTGAATTTTCATTTGCCTAATGACTAATGATGAGCATCTTTTCATATCCTTATTTGCCATCTGTTTATCTTTGGTAATTTTTCCTTGGAGATCTTTTGTCTGTTTTAAAATATTGGGTTTTTATGGTTGGGTTTTCCTTGTTGTTTTGTGTGTGTGTGTGTGTGTGTGTGTGTGTGTGTGTGTGTGTGTGTGTCTGCATCTGTGTGTGTTTCTGTGTTTGTGTGTCTGTGTGTGTTTCTGTGTCTGTGTGTGTCTGTGTTTGTGTCTGTGTGTGTGTTTCCTATTGAACTTGGTAGGAGTTACAGTACAGTGTTCAATAGGAGTGGAAAGAGAGGACATCCTTGCTTTGTTCTCAAATTTCACAGCAAAGCATTCAATCTCTTCCCATTAAGTATGATGTTAGGTGTAGGTTTATTTGGAGACATCACTAATTAGGTGAGGGAAGTTTCCTACTATTCCTGGTTTGCCGAAAGGTTTTTTTTTTTTTTTTTTTTAACCCCATCCACAGTCCCCCTGAAACGTTTTTGTAAATCATGAATGGATGTTAAATTTTGTTCGGTTGGCGGGGCGTGGTGGCTCATGTGTAATCCCAGCACTTTAGGAAGCTGAGGTGGGCAGATTGCCTGAGCTCAGGAGTTTGAGACCAGCCTGGGCAACATGGTGAAACCCTGTCTCTACTAAAGTACAAAAATTAGCCGGGCATGGCAGTGTGTACCTATAGTCCCAGCTACCTGGGGGGCTGAGGCAGGAGAATTGCTTGAACTGGAGAGGCGGAGGCTGCAGTGAGCAAGATCGCACCACTGCACTCCAGCCCGGGTGACAGAGTGAGGCTCCGTCTCTGGAAAAAGAATTTTTTTTTTTGTTAGATGATTTTTCTGCATATATAAAGGTGATCATATGGTTTTTCTTATTTCGCTTTGGTGAATTGCATTGACTGATTTTTCAAAAACTGAACTGTCCATGAGATGAGCCTCGCTTGGTCATGATATATTGTCCTTTCTGTGTAGTGCTGGATTTGATTAGTCATTAGGGAAATAAAAATTAAAACCACAATGAGAGGTTACTTCATGCCCACTAAAATGGCAATCGTGGAAAAGATGACAACTGTTGGCAGGGACTGGAAAAATTGGATTCACAAAGCATTGCTGATTGACATGTAAAATGGGGCAGCCACTTTGGAAAATGGCTTGGCAGTCCCTCAAAATACTAAATAAAGAGTTACCATGTGACCCAGCAATTCCACTCCTAAGTATGTACCCAAGGGAAGTGAAAACATGGCCACACAGACGCTTGTACACAAGTGTTTATAGCAGCATTATTCATAACACCACAAGGCTTAAAACAACCGAAACCCTCAACCGATGAATGAATGAACAAAAATGGAAGCTCCACACTATGAAATACCACTCAGCAATACAAAGGAGTAAGGAGCGGACCCATGCTAGCAGGGATGAACCTGGAAAACAAAAGCAGAAAAGAAATCTTAGCTTAAAAACACATCATAGTGAAAGAAGCTAGTCACAGAAGACCACATAGTGTACGATTCCATTTACATGAACTCTCCAGAATAGGTGAGTCTGGAGACAGAAAGTAGATGGGTGGTTGCCTGAGGTGTGGCTTTTCATTTGCTGTGTCTTTAGTGTGAAGGTTTATGTTAATCAAGGCAGGAGTTGGGCTGGGTTTACAATTTGTTGTTGCTATGGATACCGTGGATGCACCTGGGGCTGCAAGTCCCCCAGTAATATCTCTCTTCGTCCCTGCTTGGCTGTAAGTCATCACTGTTTGCTGTTCCTCAAAGAGTCCCTCCAACTGTGTGTTACTATTTTTATTTGAGATGCGGCCTCGCTGTGTTGCCCAGGCTGGAGTGCAGTGGCGCGATCTAGGCTCACTGCAACCTCCGCCTCCCGGGTTCAAGTGATTCTCCTGCCTCAGCCTCCTGAGTAGCTGAGACTACAGCATGTGCCACTGTGCCTAATTTTTTGTATTTTTAGTAGAGAGAGTGTTTCACTGTGTTGGCTAGGCTGGTCTCGAACCCCTGACCACAGGTGACCTACCTGCCTTGGCTTCCCAAAGTGCTGGGATTACAGGTGTGAGCCACCACACCCAGCCACTCCACTGTTATTTTTCACTTCACCCTTGCTGGCCTTGTGGAACAGGGGAGGGGACCATTCCCTGATGTTGCGTTTAAGTGTCACTTAGGCATTGGGAAGCTGAGCTTGAGGGTGTCCTGCCTCTTTCCTAGAAGTTACAGCTGGGTTTGGCCCATAGCCCTGCCCTGCTCCACGAGTAAGGAGCTGTTTTATTTTTCCTGTTCTCTTGCCTGACTACAGAAGGTTTCTGCCAGTGCCCTCAGGTTGTAGTTTTTGTTGATTTCCACTGGAATGGCTTTTTTTCCTTCCCTATAGAAATGTGGAGGGAATGGCGTCTCAGCACGGGCTGTTTTCTTCCCCCTGCCAGCCCCACCCGCAAGGGGTTGCTTTCTCCAGGCTTCCTGTGAGCACCTGGCGGGGTTCCTAGGAGGAAGCTGCTCTGGGTGGTTGGCCTTCCCATGCCTGCAGCTCCCAGGGCTTCACATTTTCATACTAACACATAAACAGCTTTTAGAAACTCATTTAAAAATTGACCTCAATCGGCCTGGCATGGTGGCTCACGCCTGTAATCCCAGCACTTTGTGAGGCTGAGGTAGGCACATCACGATGTCAGGAGCTCCAGGCCAGCCTGACCAACATGGTGAAACCCCGTCTCTACTAACAGTACAAAAATTAGCTGGGCCTGGTGGCATGTGCCTGTAATCTCAGCTACTCAGGAGGCTGAGGCAGGAGAATCGCTTGAACCCGGGAGGCCAGCCTGGGCGACAAAGTCCATCTCAAAATAAAAAAACAAATAATCTTCTTACCAAACTTTGTCCAGGCACCCGCCACCACACCTGGCCAATTTATGTATTTTTAGTAGAGATGGGGTTTCACCATAGTGGGCAGACTGGTCTCGAACTCCTGACCTTGTGATCTGCCTGCCTCAGCCTCCCAAAGTGCTGGGATTACAGGCGTGAGCCACCGCACCTGGCCTCTCAGCTTTTTTCTTGTAGTCAGAGTAGCAGCAAAGTTCTTCCAGTCCCTACCCTTATTAGCTGAAACTGGAAGTCCTATTGTTCCTTTTAATGAACACAAATTCTTAACTTCGACGCTAAATGTATGAGTCTTTTTCTTTGGTTTGCGCTTTTCGTGTTTTGTTGATCAATAATTGTATATTAAAATGTTCCTTTTACAGACACATATTACAACAGAACAGACTGTGATAAAGTTCATGGAAGGACAGAATGATTGGATCTTGGTATCCTGTTTTGGAGTTTCTTTATGATCAAAATATTAACTACCTAATCGATTTTTTTCCCTTTTTCGTGATTTTATAACTTTTTTTTTCCTTTTTGAAATGGAGTCTCGCTCTTGTTACCCAGGCTGGAGTGCAATGGTGCAATCTCAGCTCACTGCAACCTCCGCCTCCTGGGTTCAAGCAGTTCTCCTGCCTCAGCCTCCCGAGTAGCTGGGACTACAGGTGCGCGCCACCATGCCCAGCTAATTTTTGTATTTTTAACAGAGACGGGGTTTCACCATGTTGACCAGGATGGTCTTGATCTCTTGACCTCATGATCCACCCGCCTTGGCCTCCCAAAGTGCTGGGATTATAGGTGTGAGCCACCTCGCCCGGCCTGTGGTTTTATAACTTTATTGGATGTATTCGACAGTCAGCAGTTAGTTCTCATCCACATTGACTATAGATTTTTGAAAGTGGTAACAGGTACGTGGGTAACCAAAGTATAGAGCTTGTTTGGTGAATCTTCATCCTTTTGCAGTTTCCTGGACAACCGCACAAGGATAGGTATGGAACATCCTTTATTCCTTTGGCCCAGGCAGCTTTGACAAGCCTGGTATCAGTGTGCACCTCTGGAGTTCCCATCTCCTGCATGGCAAATTTCTGACCCTCTGTGAGTGCCCGAGGGGCATGCTTCTTGAAGCCCACTCCATGGATGTGTTTGGGATTGTTGATGGGTGCATTCTCAGGTCACCACCTCGCCGATGGCAGAATGGCTTTTCCTACTAACCTTTGCAGGAGCCATTTTACTGCACCCAAGTTGGAAAGGCTCAGTTTCTTTCTGATTATATAATAAATGATTATTTCCATTTCCATTTTCCTTGAGTTACTCTAGTTAAGCTTTTGCTTTTCCCAAGAAATTTGTGTGGGCACAGTGTCTCACATCTATAGTTCTTGCACTTTGGGAGGCTGAGGCACACGGATCCCTTGAGCCCAGGTGTGAGACCAGCCTCGGCGACGTGGTGAAACCCTGTCTCTACAAAAATTACAAAAGTTTTAGCTGGGTGTGGTGGTGCATGCCTGTACTCCTAGCTACCCAGGAGGCTGAAGTAGGAGGATTGCTTGACCCCAGGAGGTTATAGTGAGCCGAGATCACACCATTGCACTCAATCTGTGGGACAGAGTGAGACCTTGCCTCAAAAAAAAAAAAAAAAAAAAAAAAACAAGAAAAAAAAGAAATGTGTCCATTTCATCTGCCTCAAATTTGTAAGTATTTGCCCATAAGGTATTATGCTTTAAATACCCATTATTATTTTTGTACCTCACGTTGTTTACTTATGCCTTTGGATTTTTTTCCCTTGTTTTTGAGATGGAGTCTCACCCTGTTGCCCAGGCTGGAGTGCAATGGCGTGATCTCAGCTCACTGCAATCTCCGCCTTCCGGGTTCAAATGATTCTCCTGCCTCAGCCTCCCGAGTAGCTGGGATTACAGGAGCCCACCACCACGCCCGGCTAATTTTCGTATTTTTAGTAGAGACGGGGTTTCACCATGTTGGCCAGGCTGTTTTTTTTCCCTCTCCAAAGACTTTTTAGTACTTTATTAGTCCTTTTTTAAAAAATCGATTTTTGATTTTGATATCTGCTATTGTGTTTTGGTTTCTATCTCGTTGGTTATTCTTTCATTCTTCCTATTTTTTTCTTTAGGTTTATTTTGTGGCTTTCCATTGTCAGATTGAAGGTGTTAGATACAGGACCAGGCTTGGGCTAGTCCCAAAGGAGGACAGTGGAAATTGCAGCGTGGCTCCCACCCTCAGAATGCCTGTTCTTGCCCCAGCCCATACCCAAAGGTCTCTAAGAGAATTAACTCCCTGTGATCAGCTGACTGAGGAGTGAAAAAGACAGGCCTGGTTTTATATGATGTGGGGTCATATGCTAGTGTGAGCCGAAAGTGGCTGGTGACGGGAGAAGATCCCTATTTAGGGGAGGTCCTGAAGGGTGGTGTCGAAAGAAAATTCTCCCAGTGGCTAGACTTTAAAGAATACATTTCCTGGTCTTTTGTTTTTGAAGGAAAGGTCCGCTGAGGCCAGGTTCTGAACAGATTCATCGACAGGAGCTGATGATTTTTTTTTTTTTTAAATATAGGGTTTCACCATGTTGGTCAGGCTGGTCTTGAATTCCCAACCTCAAGTGATCCGCCTGCCTTGGCCTTCAAAGTGCTTGGATTATAGGCGTGAGCCACCACGCCCGGCCGGAGCTGATGATTTTTAAAGCAACGCTAGGGAATGTAGAAGCAGCGGCACTCGCTGGGGCATCATTGGGATTCAGAGGTCAGGCAGGCAGGTGGAGGGACCTGCCGGGATAGGGCTGGAGTGTGAGGGTGTGTGCTCGGCTCTAGAGAAGGCTCTTGGTAATAAGATGGACAAGATGACCCCTTCTGCATATCAGTGTCTTTCTCCGTTGCCTAATATGGCACTGTGGACCCATGGCCAAGTGGCTGTGGTGGAGGGAGGCACGTCCCAGACCTGCTTGTGCCCTCCAGGCTGCCAGGCTTCTGTTAGCAGCACCGTTTCTGGACTCCCAGGATGCTTTCTTCACTATCATGATTACCCCACAGACCATGGGAGCTCACTCTAGGGCAGAATAAGTGGCCTATTACATTTAATCATATTTACGTAGTGAGAACCCTACATGTGGCTAAATAATGCAGCAGGAAGGAATGTGGATAGAACCAGGGGATTTCCCATGGTGCCAGTCATAAAAGTAAATGGAAAGACCTCTTACGGACAGTATCCTTACACACTGTCATCTCAGATAAAATCCAGCATCCAGTACCGATGTTGCCAGTGGCGTGAACTGATGCTCGATGGTGGCAGAAGTATGACCTCACCAGACCCATTCAGGAGAAGAGGTCTTGGGCACTGTTTCTGACTTACACTTGATTCTTTAGCAACCTCAAGTATTTTTATTAGCCAACGATTTATCCTTTTATTATTTGTTTATTTATTTATTTATTTTTTGAGATGGAGTCTTGCTCTGTTGCCCAGGCTGGAGTGCAAGGGCGTAATCTCAGCTCACTGCATCATCCGCCTTCTGGGTTCAACCAGTTATCCCACCTCAGCCTCCTGAGTGGCTGGGATTACAGGCATGAGCCACTGTGCCCAGCCCCAAATTATCTTTTTAATACATTTACTTTCTCTTTAAAGCAGATAGTGTTACTTTCTGATGTTTGAAAGACTCCTGGTTTTTATAGTGAGATGCAGATTAGGAGACTGAATGGCATTCCCCTGAAAAAGACATGGTCAGATCCTAACCTCTGGTACCTGGTACCTGGGCAGGTGGCCCTATTTAGAAATGGGGTCTCTGCAGATGTAATCAAGTTAAGATGAAGTCATACCGAATTAGGGAGGGCTCTAAATCCAATGACTGGTATCCTTAGGAGAGAGACACGGCCGGGCGCGGTGGCTCATGCTTGTAATCCTAGCACTTTGGGAGGCTGAAGTGGGCAGATCACCTGAGTTCAGGAGTTCAAGACCAGCCTGGCCAACATAATGAAATCCTACCTCCATTAAAAATACAAAAATTAACTGAGTGTGGTGGTACACACCTGTCGTCCCAGGTACTTGGGAGGCTGAGGCAGGAGAATTGCTTGAACCGAAGAGGCGGAGGTTGCAGTGAGCCGCGATCGCACCATTGCACTCCAGCCTGGGCAACAAGAGTGAAACTCCATCTCAAAAACAACAGCAACAACAACAACAAACCAAATTCTCTAGGTCCTGTTTTCACATAAGAGACCTGGTGAGGTTATGAATTAACACTGTAATTCAGCAGCTCATGGAATCAAGCTTTAAAGTCTTCTGGCCATCTCAGCCCTTCAGCTGCAAACAAAGAGACTTGTTGAATGTGTTCTTGGAAAGTCTCTGGTTTTCAGTCTGTGCGTTCCTAGGAGGATTTAGGAATTTGAACTTGTTTAAACCAGTAGTTTTCACTGGTAGTGATTTTGTCTCCCTCAGGAGACATTTGGCAATATCTGGAGACATTTTTCATGGTTACAACGGGAAAGAGACGTGCGTATGTGTATTACTTGCATCTAATGGAGAGATGCCAGGAATGTTGCTAAGCATTCTGTGTATAATGCATAGGACAACTTCCCATAGCAAGAGATATCCAGTTCAAAATGTCAGTAGTTTCAGAGTTGAGAAATCCTGTTTTAAGCTGTTCACCACTGTAAGAAACAACCAGCCAGGGCTGTGTGCCGTGGCTCACACCTGTAATCCCAGCACTTTGGGAGGCCGAGCCTGGAAGATCACTTGAGCCCAGGAGTTTGAGACCAGCCTGGGCATTACAGCAAAATCTCTTCTCTACAAATAATACAAAAATTAGCTGGGTGTGGTGGTGCGTGCTTGTGGTCCTAGCTACTTCAGAGGCTGAGGTGGGAGGACTGCTTGAACACAGGAGGCAGAGGCTGCAGTGAGTCCTGATCGCACACTGTACTCCAGCCTGGGCAACAGAGCAAGATCCTGTCTCAAAAAAAAAAAAAAAAAAAAAAAGCAAGCCAGGTGTGGTGGCTCACACCTGTAATCCCAGCACTTTGGGAGGCCGAGGCGGGCAGATCACCAGGTCAAGAGATGGAGACCATCCTGGCCAACATGATAAAACCCAGTCTCTACTAAAAATATAAAAATTAGCTGTGTGTGGTGGCATGCACCTCTAGTCCCAGCTACTCGGGAGGCTGAGGCAGGAGAATTGCTTGAACCTGGGAGGCAGAGGTTGTAGTGAGCCAAGATGGCGCCACTGCACTCCAGCCTGGGCAACAGAGCGAGGCCCCGTCTCAAAAAAAGAGAAGCAGCAATCATCCCACAAATTCCTTAATTCCTTAGATATGCTGGTATATTCCCTTAGCAGTCTAGTATCTTGCCAGATGACACTATGATGCCATCAGTAGTAAGAAGCACGATTATTTTATAAACTATTAAGAACAAAGGCCTGTCAAACCCCCACACTGCATTGCTTTTTAAAACACATCTGATGTGCGTGCCTTTCATACTCTGGCAGTGGCCACTCGGCCAGACCAAAGCCACTTCCTGGGCACTTCACTTTAGATTAGAGGTGATAATGTGACTGCTTATCCTCAAGATGTCATGGGACACTTGAGTCCTGTTCCTTAATACTTGCAAAATTTTGACTGCCCTTTGTCCCCAGTGAGGCCTGACAACTCATCCCTGAAGTCTTGCTGGCAGCTGCTCCTGATAGACATTTCTGCTTTTCAGTAGCAAAATGTGTGTGTAAAAGATACTGGCTACCGTCCAGCGTATGGAGTAGCTGGGATTGCCAGAGGCAGCATTCAGGGCTGCTTTGAACATTACCCAAGCCAGGCTGTAGAACTGATCCAAGGAGGCCAGCGTGGCCCACTCCTGCCAGGCGCTAGGTGCCACTGCGTCTCGGGATGCGAGCTGGGCCTCACCTCCGTGCGTGATGTCACTGCTCCTGCCTGCAGAGCCCCTCACAGGCCGCCATCCCCTCCCTCACTGGCTGGAATGAGAGTTCTCATTCATGATGGCACTGCCACGTGCTGGTGCTCATCCCAGGGAGGCTGGTCAGGGAAAGAGCTGACATTTTCATAGGAGCATTGCCATAGGAGGCAAATTCTGTTGCCATCAAGTCTCATTTGGGGTGTGGAACTCCCAAATAGAAATAGTTTGGGTGCTGGCTGGCACAGAGAACAGCACGCAGTCACGAGCCCCCTTCCAACCACTCCCTTCTGCTCCAGACAGAAGACTAGGAATCATCTCGGATTCTCTTCTTCCCTCACTTAGGACATCAACAAGCAGTTGATCCCCAAAACAGTCTTGACCTATCCGCCTTTTGTCCCCAGTGTCAATAGCGTCTTGTGGCCAACCCCGTTCACTCTGTCTGGATTACTGTAATTGCCTCCTAACTTCTCTTCCCTTTTCCACACGTTCCTCTTTCCAGTCCGCATTCCCCAGAGCAGCGGAAACATGTTTCTTTGTAAGTCATCCTATACCAGTTCCTTGCTTTAACGCCTTCACTGGCTTTTTTGCGGCTAGAATAAAATCCAGAATCTGCATGTTGGCCTCTGAGGAAGGTGATCTTATGTCTCATTCTATGTAGGATGTGATTTTATTATTTTTATTTTTTTGAGACGGAGTCTCACCTGTTGCCCAGGCTAGAGTGCAGTGTGGTGCATTCTCGACTCACTGCGGCCTCTGCCTCCTAGGTTCAAGTGACTCCCCTGCCTCAATCTCCCGAGTAGCTGGGATTACAGGCCTCCGCCACCTAGCTTGGCTAATTTTTATTTTTGTATTTTTAGTATAGACGGGGTTTCTCCATATTGGCCAAGCTGGTCTCGAACTGCTGGGATTATAGACATAAGTCACTGTACCTGGCCCAACAGGATGTGGTTTTTTTAATTTGTTTTTTTTTTGAGACAGAGTCTCACCTGTCACCCAGGCTAGAGTACAGAGTGGTACATTCTCCACCTCCCAGGTTCAAGCAGTGCTCTTGCCTCAGCCTCCCAAGTAGCTGGGATTACAGGCACGCACCACCATGCCCGGGTAATTTTGTATTTTTAGTAGAGACGGGGTTTCACTGTGTTGGCCAGACTGGTTTCGAACACCTGACCTCTGGTGATCCACCCGCCTTGGCCTCCCAAAGTGCTGGGATTACAGGCGTGAGCCACTGCGTCCTGTTGGATGTGATTTTTTTTTTTTTTGAAAAATAGTTTCGCTCTTGTTACCCAGGCTGGAGTGCAATGGCGCGATCTCGGCTCACCGCAACCTCCGCCGCCCGGGTTCAGGCAATTCTCCTGCCTCAGCCTCCTGAGTAGCTGGGATTACAGGCACGCGCCACCATGCCCAGCTAATTTTTTGTAGTTTTTAGTAGAGACGGGGTTTCACCGTGTTGACCAGGATGGTCTCGATCTCTTGACCTCGTGATCCACCCGCCTCGGCCTCCCAAAGTGCTGGGATTACAGGCTTGAGCCACCGCGCCCGGCCGTGGATGTGATTTTTAAGAGAGCCTTTTACTGTCAAAAATGCCTGGTTTGGACGCTTAGTTGCTGTCACTGTAATTATAAGACCCTGCATTTTCTCAGCCCTGTGCTTGACCCCTTCTCACCAAACTCCATTCCTGCTTATCCTCTTTCAGCTCCTTTCCCTACTTGGGGGCTTTGCAGATTCTCTTCCTTCTGCCATGAACACTTTTCCTCCCATGCTCCACATATGGTTCTCGTTGGTATCCTCCGGGCTTAGCTTCACAGTCATCGCAGAGACGCCTTGCCTTCCTTCCTGTGCGTCTCTGCGCCGTTTCCTTCCTCGCTTCCTCCATGTGGTAAGCAGATTTAACCACCCTGTTTCGTCTCCGTCTCCCTCACTGAGTGTAACCTTCTTGAAGGTATGACCGTCTGTGTCGCGTTCACCATTGTGTCTCCACTGCCTGACACAGCACCTGTTTCTTCAAGAAATATTTTGTTAAACAAAGCCTTCCTTCCCTTTGTCCCTGGCACGGCGAAGCCGCCACGCTGCACACAGTCGGGGCACAGCTCTGTGTAACTTCAGTTTATCATCCGTTTATTCTTCTAGATTTAACTTCCGTGAGAACAGGGACCATGTGTTTTTTGCTTAAGCTCAGCACAGGGCCGGGGCACTTCAGGGAGCATTAGTCTGGAATTTTCTGTGGGGCCACGTGCCTGGGAGCTGGAGAGGAGGAGATAGAGATGTTCCTGGCAGCCAGTGCAGGGGTAGCACATTGTCAAACTTGAGGGAGATGTGTGTGGGGCTGGACAGGGAGGGCAGGGAGGGAGCGTACGACAGCCTCCATGTGTGGCGGGGCCTCACTGGCCTGGGCCTCCCGTTCGGCAGCATTTTGCTTTTCTAACCCTGCTGCACTCCAAGCTCCCCTCTTAGAGGTTTCTTGAACCTCAGAAAAATCTGGAGTCGGTCGGGCATGGTGGCTCACACCTGTGATCCCAGCACTTTGGGAGGCTGAGGCAGGCAGATCATGAGGTCAAGAGATCGAGACCATCCTGGCCAACATGGTGAAACCCTGTCTCTACTAAAAAGACAAAAATTAGCTGGGCATGGTGGCGTGCACCTGTAGTCCCAGCTACTCGGGAGGCTGAGGCAGGAGAATCGCTTGAACTCAGGAGGTGGAGGTTGCAGTGAGCTGAGATCATGCCACTATAGTCCAGCCTTGTGACATAGCAAGACTCCGTCTCAAAAAAAAAAAAAAAAAAGAAAAATCTGGAGTCACCAAGGACCCAGGCGTTCAGCAAGACCTCTGAATCCTGGGGAAGAGCTGTGGAGAAGCATGGTGAGAAAGCCGCCTAGCCCTAACTCCATTCTGTATTGTCTTTGCAAACAGTAGATTCGCCTGCTAATGACTCACCCAGTGGAACAGCCCCAACAGCACCAGAAGCCACCAGCGGGCAGGACCAGGCTCCAGCAGCCAGTGTCACCACAGAGGCTACAATTACAGCCCAGCAGAGCACAGGCCTCCCCTCCAAGGCCCCAGTCAAGACGAGCACCCCTGATGTGTCCAATGACTCAGGAACTACAGCCCCAGTTCAGCAAGACAAAGCGACCATTACCATGCCTGGAAAAGGAGACTCAGGCAACCCTACTGCCACCAGCGACGATCCCAACGGCATGAAAGATGCAGCTGGCACTACATTTGCACCCTCCATGACCACAGCTCAAGCTGATGCCACCACCAGCCAGGATGGAGCAAAAGATCCAGCCACATCTGGGGACCAAAGTAGCCACAGTGAGACCACAGACGTCACAGCCACTAGGGCAGAACATCTGACGACCCTTCACCCTACAAATCCAGTTAGCACCCCCCAACCCACTCAGATGCATCCTGTGGCCATCCCAACAAGCTCAGGGCAGGACCATCTTATGACAGCTTCAAGCGGTTCAAGCACCGCGGCTGGCCCTGACCACACCTTCACAGGCCCTGGGATGACCACCACACTACGTAAGTAATGCCTGGTTTTCTTTAAGCACAATGAAACTTTAGGGCTGGGTGTGGTGGCTCACACCACTAATCACAGCACTTTGGGAGGCTGAGGCAGGTGGATCACCTGAGGTCAGGAGTTCGAGACCAGCCTGGCCAGCCTGACCAACATGGTGAAACCCCATCTCTACTAAAAATACAACATTAGCCAGGTGTGGTGGCAGGCACCTGTAATCCCAGCTACTCAGGAGGCTGAGGCAGGAGAACTGCTTGAACCCAGGAGATAGAGTTTGCAGTGAGCTGAGATCACACTATCTTGGGTGACACAGCGAGACTCTGTCTCAAAAAATTAAAATAAACTTTTCAGTACTTATAATTCATATAGTTGCTCAACTGGAAAATGGAGATCTATGCAAAGGGTAAAACATTGTGTAATCACAGCACTTTGGGAGGCTGAGGCAGGTGGATCACCTGAGGTCAGGAGTTCAGGACCAGCCTGGCCAGCTTGGCCAATATGGCCAAGTTTCATCCATTCAGACTTAGCTTCCCATTTCAGGGAGGAGCAGAGGCATGTGGGGCTGTGGATTCTGATGAGACTGCATTGTCTTGCTTGCCCAGTTTAGCAAGCAGACAATCCAACAGTCTGTTTGTGGGTGAGACCCTGCGTGGTGATGGTGGTGGGTATCAGGAGGATTGGAAGTCCTAGAATCATGCTGCTTTAGCCTGTTTCATGGCATCCCACAATAAGAAACACATTTTCATTTTACATCACAATCCAAAACATGCATGTGTAATATATATGTTATTGAAACCAAAGTTTCATAAATACTACTTACTATACACTATACATTCTAATAGTTTCTATTCTATACCTATTTACTTAATTATTTTTGAGACAGATTTTTGCTCTGTCACCCAGGCTGGAGTACAGTAGTGCAATCTCAGCTCACTGCAACCTCCACCTCCTGGCTTCAAGTGATTCTCCTGCCTCAGCCTCCCGAGTAGCTGAGACTGCAGGTGTGCACCACCACACCCAGCTAATTTTTGTATTTTTATCAGAGACGGGGTTTCACCACATTGGCCAGGCTACTGTCAAACTCCCGACCTTGTGATCCACCCACCTTGGCCTCCCAAAGTTCTGGGATTACAGGTGTGAGCCACCCCGCCTGGCCCATACCTATTTATTTATTTATAAGAGCTGATCTTCAGCTTGACCAACATGGAGAAAACCTGTCTCTACCAAAAAAAAAAAAAAAAAATAATAATAATAAACAAAACAAAAACAAAAGAGCTGGTCTTAACCTAGTAAATCAATTTCAGAATCTGCCTATGGATCATGAGCTTTAGGATCATGACCCATCTCAGGGGTCATGGTCCATCTCAGATGTGTGGACCCAGAATTTCTGAGTGCTGCTGGTGACGTTGCTGCAGACTGGTCAGCAGACCGCCCCTTTGCAGGAGGGTGCCACACAGGAGGAGTGCGGGCTCCCGCTGGGATAATCCAGGATTCAAATCCCTGCCCTACCGCTTGTTGGCATGGGAACTTGGGCAAATCACTGAGCTCCTCGGAGCCCCAGTTTCCTTGTTTATGAAATGGGGATGAGGACAGTTCTTTCGCCAGAGGGTTGTTGTGAGGAATTAGGAGGAAAGTACCTTTGAAGCACTTAGTCCCTTGCACAAAGTAAATGCTCAGTGAACGTTTGCTGCAGCTGCTGTGACTTCCTTTGCCGGGTAATTCCACTGGCTTGTCCAGTCTGACCCATCCTGTAAAGTGTCATAGGAGTTCACGTCTCCCATCTCTGGGAGGTGAGACCAAAGAACCTGAGAAAACTATGAGAGCAAGTCCTCTTCTCGCAGGGCTGCGCTCATCTTCTCTCATTGTCATCATTTCCCAATGACAGTGTCATCAGTTCCCTCGCAAAGAACTCAACAGACCTCCAGCCAGATGCCAGCCAACTCTACAGCCCCCCTCTCCCAGGGGACAGTGCAGCCCACGAGCCCAGCAATGGCATCGAGAACGTCTCCCCTCCCAGAGACCACAAGCTCCAACCCCACAGCAGGGTCTACTACCCACCAAGTCCCCAAAACACCTTCTCTCACCTCGGCTCATGGGAATAACTGGGTAACTCCAGCAGGAGTGGGGCAGGTAGGAGAGCACAGACTCGGAGGAGGGGGTTTAAGACAAGTCTTTTCTTTCCTGCAGCCCAGGGCCCCGGGCTGGGGCTGTGAGCAGCATTTACCCATTTCCTCCTCCCTCTCCCTGGTTGGCCTGGTCCTGGCTTAGGCTGCCCTCAGGCCATGCAGCCAGGACACACTTGGCTCTGGAATGGTTTCAGCCATGCCCCCAGCTTGCCATGAACTCCTTCCTATCTGGGTTACGCCTTAGTGGGAGGGAAGAGTCAAAGATTCCCTGACTTTTAGCCCAAACCTTAATCCCAGTGGCTTCTTCCAGATAAAGTGTGAGGCTCCTGAAACACCGAATGAGAAGCAGCTCATCCTGAACTTCACAGGAAACGTCCGCTGTGTGAGTAGCTCCCTGATCGGAGCCCCGCCCTCAGGTCTGCCCCGAGGGGCAAGTTCCACGCAGGGCTGACGGAGGTAGAGGGGATGCAGTGTTCTAAGTACATTTTTAAGGTGCATTTGCTTCCCTGTCCTCATTTCTTCCTTGTGGGAAGTAGCCCTTTCCCATCTTACAGAGTGACAGACCCTGGTTTAGACTTAAGTCAGGACACACCCACAGGACTGACGCAGGGCCAGCATCCGCCCTCCCCTGCCACCTGCCCCCACTTTGCTTGGCTTTCACTGTGTGACTATTCCCAGTATGCTGAATTGGGGGATGCTAATCCTAGTTCCTGTTTACCCCTAGCTCTGGGAGTGACTTTAGTGAGTTGATCTCTCTGGTTTTCAGATATCTCAATTGAAAATGAGAGGTGGCCGGGCACGGTGGCTCAAGCCTGTAATCCCAGCACTTTGGGAGGCCAAGGCGGGTGGATCACGAGGTCAAGAGATCGAGACCATCCTGGTCAACATAGTGAAACCCCGTCTCTACCAAAAATACAAAAAATTAGCTGGG
>NW_022436947.1:10151186-10180830 GCF_009761245.1 Sapajus apella
AAAAAAAAAAAAAAAAAAAAAGCAACAAGAGGCCAGGTGCAGTGGCTCATGCCTGTAATCCCAGCACTTTGGGAGGCTGAAGTGGATTGTCCGAGGTCAGGAATTCGAGACCAGCCTGGCTAATGTGGGGAAACCCCATCTCTGCTAAACATGCAAAAATTAGCTGGGTGTGGTGGCAGGCGCCTGTAATCCTAGCTGCTTGGGAGGCTGAGGTAGGAGAATTGCTTGAACCCAACCCGGGAGGTGGATGTTACAGTGAGCCGAGATCCCGCCACTGCACTCCAGCCTGGGCAACAGAGCTAGACTCCATCAGGAAGGACGGAAGGGAGGGGGGATCGACGGAGGGGAAAGGGAAGGGAGGAGGGAGGGAGACCATTCTCTTTAATGGTCTGTGGCTTCACATTTCCTGGTCTGTGGACTATCTGAAAGCCTTGATGGACGAACAGTGCTGGGAGATTCTCCCTCTAACCTGAGGAGCTGGTGGGGTGGGTGGGAGAGGAAAGGGCCCACCCTTTCTTGTCTGGGTGGTGTGCGTGTGTGTGAGCATGCGTGTGAGCACACCTGTGTGAGGGAGGTGGCAGCGTGTGAGCAGCCTTCAGGTCCCCAGTCTCCCTGGGGTGAAAGACTTTGGCCTGGGGATGTGCTGTGCACACTCAGTAATAGCTGCTGAGCCCTGTGGGTGCAGGTGATGGCTGGCTCGCTGCTGCCCTCTCCCGGTCAGTGCCGGTTGTTGCAGTCACTCCCTAGGAACTAGAACCAGAACAGAACAGAACATGGTGTCTATACATAGGATGGAGAATTTGGGCTTATGACACTTTATTGCTGCCTGAATTTTCTGCAGTTGTTTTCTTTTGGGTGTCCATTATGCTGTCATTTTCCAAGTGAACTTTACAAAAGCTTCCATCTAGACCAGAGTTTTAAAAGGGAGCAGTGTTCTCCTGGGTTGGGCTTATTGGACAAGGCGGGCATTGCGTGACATGAACGCTGCGGACAGTCAGGCACCCACCCAGCCTTTCCTCAGACCCTCTTTTTGCATGTAACTTGCTAGGCTGTGTGATTGTTTGTGAGAAGCATTTTTTTTTTTCTTTGCTAGAAAAGATGGAAAACCCTGGATCTCTTCCTGATGTCAGGGTGGAGAATTAGTAAGCCTCAGGAAATTCCATTAGAAACCTCAGGGGTGGTTTGTGTGGGTTCTGTGCCAAGCCATCCCTAGAATCCTTTTCTTTTGTCTCAGTCCTTTATTCCAGAATCAGGCCAGAGAAGCCCCAGGGAGGGTCTCCCTAGATGGCATGGCAGGACTGGGCAAAAGCTGCCCATGCCTCCCTCCTCATCCTCAGCCCTAAAGCCACGTCAGCCACAATCTTTCCTCTTAGGGCCAAGACCCCCTTCAAGATATCCCAGGAGTAGCTTCAAGATCCCACCTGTTCTCCTACTCAGTGAAAGCCCCTTCCCGTCAGCCTGTCCTTGGCTTCGGAGCCAGTGGCTCTGTTTAGGGCAAGGGCACATGTATTTCAGCTTTGGGGTAGAAACCCTTCTAAGAGCTGCGGCCTCCCCTCCTGATTCTCTGAACTGGGCATGAAAGGCTGGCGAATGGGAGTTCAGGGGGACTTGGAGTCTCCCCCAGGTTGTGGGGTGGGGTCGCTGTGCAGTGCCCCCCTGCCCCCAGCCCTTTCTAGGGAGGGAAATGAAAAAGATCCCCAGTTGGCTGGGCACGGTGTCTCATGCCTGTAATCCCAGCACTTTGAGAGGCTAAGGTGGGTGGATCACCTAAGGTAGGGAGTTCGATATCAGCCTGACCAACATGGAGAAACCCCATTTCTACTAAAAATTCAAAATTAGCCGGGTGTGGTGGCACATGCCTGTAATCCCAGCTACTCGGGAGGCTGAGGCAGGAGAATCGCTTGAACCCGGGAGGCAGAGGTTGTGGTGAGCTGAGATCATGCCATTGCACTCCACCCTGGGCAACAAGAGTGAAACTCCATCTCAGGAAAAAAAAAAAAAAGAGCCCTAAACCTCAAATAGCTTGGAGGGAAAAAAGGGCACTAGGATGAAAGGTGCAAGCACAGACCAGATAAACACAGTATGGGGAACGGGCTGATGGGAAAGAGGCAGAGGAGGCAGGAACTGGCCCAGGAGAACGGCACACAACCCTCGGCTCCTGGCAGGCCTGCATGGAGCACCAGCTGGGGCTGAAGAGAGGCAGGTTCCAGCAGAGCAACGGTGTCCTCCCGACCTCAGCTGGAGGGCAGCCCACAGGCCTAGGCTGCTGTTACGCCGCCCGAGGAGTCACCTATGCTCTCCCCACCGTAGGCAGGGGGCCCTCCAGATGAGAAACTGGTCACACTGATATGCCGAGCAGTCAAAGCCACCTTCAACCCGGCCCAAGATGAGTGCAGCATACGGGTGGCACCTGTTCTAGGAAGTCAGGCAGTGGCCATCAAAGAAATCACTATTCACAGTGAGTGGAGGGCAAGGGGGGGTCTGGGCTGAGGCCTGTGTGGGTGGGAATGGGGGGGTGCAGGAGTCACATCAGGGGGTGGGTCACAGTGGTGCCCCTTCAGTTTGCTAAGAACGGTCAAGCCACACCCCCTCCCAGGTTGCCCGAGAGACTTACTCTGGAAACCCAGATACAGTGCGTCCCTGTCTTGGGGCACGGTCCCTGTCCCCCACTGCCTTGCTCTGGGCTGGGCCATTGGGCAGTGTCTCCCTCCTCTCCCACAGCAAAGCTCCCTCCCAAGGATGTGTACGAGCGGCTGAAGGACAAATGGGATGAACTAAAGGAGGTAAGCGGCTCCAGGTGTGGGAACAGTGTGGCTTAGAAATCCCTTATGGGAGGTC
The DNA here is from genome assembly GCF_009761245.1 of Sapajus apella. Lineage (NCBI taxonomy): Eukaryota > Metazoa > Chordata > Mammalia > Primates > Cebidae > Sapajus > Sapajus apella. Next base: position 10,154,025 of record NW_022436947.1, read on the forward strand.
TGGTTGCTGAGCCCCTGTTCCTCTCTCCATGGGGAGGAACCCCTCACATGCTTGCATGGAGGAAAGGGCAGCTGCATGGGCCCCAGCAGACCTTAAGCTTGGGGGCTCTCCAGTGATGTGGGGTGGGGGATGGGGCAGAAAAAGAGGGGGTGCCTGAACCTGTTTTCTGCCACCTCTCCTGCAGGCAGGGGTCAGTCATATGCAGCTGGGGGATCAGGGGCCACCGGAAGAGGCCGAGGACCGCTTCAGCATGCCCCTCATTATCACCATCGTCTGCATGGCATCCTTCCTGCTCCTCGTGGCAGCCCTCTATGGCTGCTGCCACCAGCGCCTCTCCCAGAGGAAGGACCAGGTAAGCAGCTGTCTACAGCCATGCGGGGGAAGCAGCCCAGGTCACCAGAGGAACTCTCCCCTCATGATTCCCGAGTTGCAGAATAGGGAAGAGAGTGGGCCCTGGACCCTTTGTAATGGGCAGAGGCCACTCGTGAGAGGCAGCCACCTCAGTCCGCAGAACATTACAGAGGCAGTGTGGCAGAGGACACAGCGTGGGCTTTGGAGTCAGGAAGACTTATTTATTATTTTTTTCAGGCAGGGTCTTGCTCCTCATCCAGGCTGCAGTGCAGTGGCACGATCACTGCTCACTGCAACCTCTGCCTCTTGGGTTCAAGCAATTCTTCAGCCTCAGCCTCCCCAGTAGCTGGGATTACAGGCAGGCACCACCTGTATTTTTAGTAGAGCTGGGGTTTCACCATGTTGGCCAGGCTGTTCTCAAACTTCTGACCTCAAGCAGTCCACCTGCCTCAGCCTCCCAAAATGCTGAGATTACAGGTGTGAGCCACCACATGCAGAATAGAGTCAGGAAGACTTGGTTTAAGTCCTGGCTCTGACCCTGAGTCAGTCAGATGAGCTCTTTGAGCAGCAGGTTCCTCATCTGCATGGCAGGAATAACCTTGCGGAGCTGCTCTGAGGATTCACTGATAGGAGCAGGCCTAGGCGTTCCTGTCTAACCCCAAATTCTAACGCCTACCTCACTAGAATTCCCATCATAATGGTGCCACGCAGACCTGTGTTCTCACTCATCCTGCCCAACGTGGGGAACTTTAAAATGCCCATGCCTGACTGCCTTCTATAGCAATTCATACAGAGTCTCCAAGTCCATCACTGTAATTGTTAAAAGCTCCCCAGATGATTCTAGCGTGCATTCAAGGTTGTGTCTGAGAGGGACAGAAAGTGCCTCTGCTAGACGGCTGCTATCTGCCGCAGGGATGCTTTTAGGGACACCGTGCCCATCCTGCCTAGGTTTAGAGAGGGCTCAGCCAACCAGCCTGAGAGAGGTCATTTTAAAATAGTCTTTCCCCATTCATTACAATAGGTGAGGTAGGTGCCTGGAGAGGTGGTTTTGGGGGAAGGAATGAAAGGGGGGAAAGAGCTTAGTGGACTCTGGAGAACAAAGTCCATCTCCACTCACTTCACAGGTCTGCCACCAAGGCAAGGGTGAGGGGCAAGTCTTTGTTCTAAACTAGTTCCAGGCAGGCTGAGAGCCAGAATGGCCACCAGGAGCAGCCAGCCCCACAGGGGAGCAGTGAGCCTGCTTTAGCCACAGTGGGGCTCCGGGGTGGGAGGGGTACCTGTGCTGTATTAAGCTCCGAGCTCTCTGAAATCCCCTTCTCACCGGCTCACCTTCCCCACTCTAGCAACGACTAACAGAGGAGCTGCAGACAGTGGAGAATGGTTACCATGACAACCCCACACTGGAAGTGATGGAGACCACTTCTGAGATGCAGGAGAAAAAGGTGGTCAGCCTCAATGGGGAGCTGGGGGACAGCTGGATCGTCCCTCTGGACAACCTGACCAAGGACGACCTGGATGAGGAGGAAGACACCCATCTCTAGTCCAGTCTAACAGTGGCCTCCAGCAGCACCACAGAGCTCCAGACCGACCACCCCAAGTGCCGTTTGGATGGGGAAGGGAAAGACTGGGGAGGGGGAGTGAACTCTGCGGGGTGCCCCTCCCAATCGCTCCAGAGCCTTAAATTTTCCTTTTTTGAGCTGAACAAATCACATTCTGTCCAGATTCCTCTTGTAAAATACCCAATAGTGCCTGAGCTCAGTGCTGCTGGATGATGAGGGAAATCAAGAAAAAGCCACGTATAAGGGACTTTAAGAGATCAACTAGTGGAATCCCTTCATTCCGCAGCGGGATTACTGAGACCTGAAGAGGGTAAGTGATTTGTCCAAGGTCAGAGCCACTTGGTGACAGTGTCAGGACGAAAACCATTTGCACCATGCCACGCTGCTGTGTTCACGTGTCCTCCTGCCAGAGCTGTCCCCGGCAGGGGTGAGACTCTAGCAGGTGGCTGGTCTGGAAAGGAGGGCAGGGCTCCATCTCGGCTCGGTGGGATCTGATGACTTGAAAGTCCAGCTCCTAAGTTTTCCTTCTCCTACTCCAGCCTCATGTACCCATTTTCCCACCTCGTGTTCTTCCCCCTCCCTGTGCTCGGTGTTTGTTCCCACTTACTCTGTCCTGGGGCCTCTGGGATTAGCACAGGTTATTCATAACCTTGAACCCCTTGTTCTGGATTCTAATTTTCTCACATGTGCTTCGTGAGATTGGGGCTTAACCCACACAGGACTCCCTGCATGAACCAGGTCTGCTTTGGGGACCCATGTGCAGGTCCTCCTCTAGAAGGAGAGGCTTTTCAGGCTGGTGTCTCAGGGCAGCTGATTAGGGGGTCAGCAGGAACACTGGCCCATCGCCCCGGCCCTCCTTGCAGAGGCTCCCCACAATCTTCTTTGACCTTCCATTTTCACCAGGGACTAAAATCTGCCATAGCTACTGAAAGCAGTGTTCCTTTTGTTGTTCACTGCTCAGCTGATGGGAGTGATTCCCTGAGACCCAGTGTAAAAGAGCAGTGGCTGTGGGAGAGGCCTTCCTAGGGGCCCCCGCCCCATCAGCGATGTCTTCAGAGACAATCCATTAAAGCAACCAGGAAGGACAGGCTTTCCTCTTTATTTCATAGGAAACTCAGGGACATTTCAAGTTGCTGAGTTTGTTTTCTAACCCAGCCCTCCACTGCCAAAGGCCAAAGCTTAGATAGTTGGGGACGTCCAGTTAGCTCATCTCGCTCATTCTGGTTCTCCTGTACCACAGGGATTGAGGGGCCTGGACGTTAGGTGCATGAAGAGCAGCCTGGGGGACAGACTGTTCTGGGAACTCTCAGTGTCCTGGCTTGGAGCTATGCCTTGCTGTTTCCTCTTCTCTGTGGTCCTAGTGGGGCTGCTGCAGTTCTCTTGCAGTTTCTGGTGACATCGTGGGGAAGCACAAAGCCATGTCTTTTCCCTAATATAGGATTTTTACAGGCTCAACAGTTAGTTGCCATGCAGAAGGCTCCTAAGCAGTGGGCATGGCGAGGTTTCATCTGATTGGGAAGGGGGAATCCTGTATGGAATTTTGAACTTTCACCATGGTCTCCATTGTGCTGGGCGTAAATTCCCTGGGACCAAGTAGGAAAATGGGCAGAACTACTTAGGGGAATGAAAACTGCCATTTTTTCAGGGTCTTAAGAGTCAGGCCCAGGCTGCAGTAGTTCTGTGAAATAGGTTATCTGCTTGGGGATGGCTTATTTTTTGAAAGGGTAGGGGGAGGGGCTGGGGAAGCCTAATTCCTTCCTTATAGCCTGTAGCCATCTGATATCCTAGGGAAAGGAAGGCCAAGGGTTCACGTAGGGCCCCAGCGAGTTTCCCAGGAATTAGGGGGATGCGAGGCTAACAAGGTCCCAAAACATCTGCCCTGATTCTCTAGTGTTTGGCGGTAGGCAGGATGGAGAACAGCGCCCGTTTGGGGGAAAACAGGAAATCTTGTAAGGCTTGATGAGGTGTTTGCTTCCTTCTTGCCAAGCAATAGGTTCTTTCTACCCAGTAGGTTTCTGTCATGGTCCCCATGGGAGAGGCCAGACTAGACTATTCCTCCTTTGCTGACACGGGGTCACAGTTCACCAGCCAGGGCTTTCGACAGAGACAGCAAATAGGCCTCTGCAAATTGATCGAAGGCTGCAACCCTAAGGCCTCTTAGAGACAGCTGATGACTGGCAAGGACTAGAGAGCAGTTGTGCCTGGTCAGGTCAGTCACAGCTCCTGACTCTCCATCACTCTGTCCAGGGAGAACCCGCAGAAGCTTTAGGCTGATTCAGAGGTTTCTTCTTTATATTATTTGTCCAAACTGTGTTAGTCTAGTCTTAGGGCAGCTTCAGAAGCTGACACCTTGCCTTGCTCTTGCCACCAGGACACCTAAGTCAACAGGCCAAACAGCCATGCATCTAAAGGTCACCATCTTCCACCACCTTTACTGGGTTCTAAATGCTCTCTGATAATTCAGATTCTGGGTCCTGGAAGAGGTAAGAGGAACACTAGAAGCTCAGCATGACTTTTAAGCAGGTTGTACCAAAGAGAGTTTAGTGGCAAACTATGGTTTCCCCAAGCTGCAGAGAAGACCAGAAACCATGAATATGACTGAAAGCCTACTGTCACGTGAGTGGGGAGAGAAGCAGCAATGCTGATGAAGGAGATGCAGAAAATTCTTTGCATCCTAAGAAAATACGGGTTTAATCTAGTCTAGACACCAGGTTTTTGTCCCTCTTGATAAGGAAAGCTAACAAAGTTTATTTAAACTACTTCTTGATCTTTATCTATCTTTTTTGACAAAATATACTGGAGAAACTCTGAAGAACAAGTTCAAACTGATACATATAGACCTGTTTTTTGGATAATGTAAATACCATGGCCACATGTTAATCCACCCTGCATTGCTTTAAGTGAACCTACTTTGAAAAAACATGTTAGCTGCGTGATGGCCAAATTTTTTCTCTGAACAGGAATGTAAATGTCTTACTAGAAATGACAAGTTTTTTATTTTTTAACAAAAAATGAAATATTAAGATGAGCTTATGACAAAGTACTTGTCTTGTAGATCAGGTGTTTTTTTTTTTTTTTTAATTTTAAAATGTGACCTTGCTCCCTCCCCAGCCCCATTATAGTAAAGGTTGGCGTCAATATGCTCTGGTTGGCAGGCAACTTTCTAGTCATGAGAGAGGGATTTCAAGTGCTAGTCCAGTCTTTTTCTACAGATAAGAGAATGTGAAGCCCACAAAGATAAAGTGACTTGCTCGAAGTCCATGGTTTGGGACAGAAACAAACAAGATTAAAACCTGGATCTACAGACCAGTGCTGTGTGCCTCAGAAGGAATAATCAGTAAATTAAGAATTGCTACTCGAAAGCACCAAAATGACACAAAGGACAGAATTTCTTTCCCGATTCTTACCCTAGCAAGGCTAGGGAGGGCACGAACACAAAAACAGGAACCTGGTCTTCTATATTTTCTCTGAATCTTTTAGGTTTAAGATGTAAGGGAACAATTCTTTCTGCCAAGAAATAAGTTTTAGATGAGCTTTTATGCATGTAACTTATTCCAACAGGATGGAGGGACCAAGGAAACAAGACGGGGGAGGCAGAGAGGGCAAGAGTAAAACAGTAGCATAGCTTTTGTCATTGTCACTAGCTGATCCCTCAGGTCTGCTGCAAACACAGCATGGAGGCGGGGAGCAGATGACTATCTGTGTGGGTCTTTTTGTTCGCAATGAATGTTAAACAGTTTGCCCAGGAACTGGGGGATCACATGCGTCTTAGTGGACAGGGGTCTGAAGTACACTGGAATTTACTGAGAAACTTGTAAAAACTATAGTTAATTATTGCATTTTCTTACAAAAATATATTTTGGAAAATCGTATACTGTCAATTAAAGTGTTTTTGTGTAAACTGGTTCGAGCTCTGGTATTTTGCTCTGCGTTAACATCTTCACTTGAGTAAGAGGCTCATCGCCAAAGCACCTGAGGATGTCAGGTCACACCCATGGGCACAGGAGGCTCTGCTGACTTCCACTTGTCCAAAGCTGCAGGCACAGAAATTAGGAGAGAGGAGGGAAGCTGAAAGAAAAAAAAGGTGGGGGGGTCCTAAAGGTGGTGGTAAGTCTTTTTACGTTATCCAAGCTGTCCTAGTGACTGTAAAGGACCTCACTTTCTCCTAAGATGTTGTTTTATAAATGTTTTACTGTCTTCCTTCCCTCTACTTCTGCCTCAGATACACTGTGGATCACCACTACCAGAAATCCCCAAGGGGGCTGCTGAACACTGATCAGGTATGAAAACACTGGCAAAGAGACAAAACAAAAATATGAAAACAAAGCAGCTCTGTTCTGGCCCTGTTTCTGCCCATAAAAGGATCTGTTTACTGCCACAAGAGGCTTCTGCCTATCCCTGCCCCAAGTCTGCAATGAAGATAGAGGTTTAGGGACAGAATCACTGGAGATGATTCTTTCTTCATCTCCTATGTGGTACTATCGACAGCTGTATGCTTCCTCGCTGCAAGAGGAAAATGTCATCATTCCCAACTTGCAGAAGGGAAACTGTCAGGTAGAACGGGTCCATAATCTTAGTTTCTAGACAACAATCTTGTCTGTCTGCCTAGCATCTTACTATTTACAAATAGCTTATCATAGGCCACAAATTAGACCTACGTCACTGACCCTGCTCCTTGCCTGCCAACCAAGACACACACCCAGTTGTCAATTTCAATGTGTTACGCTGATTGTCACTCTCAACCTCCCTTATAAGCTCCCTCCCAAATCACAGATTTCTTGTGTATCACAAGGTAAAAAAGTAAAGAATAGGACTGGCTACATAATTAACACTAATGATGAACACTGAGATAGCTAGTGCTTTCAAAGACCTTGGCAGGGTATGGGGGCTCATGCCTTTAATTCCAGCACTTTAGGAGGTCGAAGTGCGAGGACAGCTGGAGCTCAGGAATTTGAGACCGGCCTGGGTAACATAGCCAGATCCCATCTTTACAATTTTCTTCTTTTTTTAAAAAAAATTAGCCAGTTGTGCTGGTACATACCTGCAGTCCTAGGTACTCAGGATGCTGAGGCAGGATCACTTGAGCCCAGGAGTTGGAGGCTGCAGGAAGCTATGATTGCACCACTGCATTCCAGCCTGCACGACAGTGAGACCCTGTCTCTAAAAAATAATAGGGCCCTAGGAAACAAGATCTGCTGCCAATATTTATTTAATATAAGAAATGAGACAGAGAAGTTATGACTGTGCACAATGCTATGCAGAAGTCACTCGTAATCAGGAAATAAAAGCCAGGACTCCTGATTCCTCTGGGGCTCTCCATTCTATGGCCCAAGTTTAGAGAGCAGCTGTACAATGTGTACTACATACATCGCCAAGGGTCCTAACATCCTCTTGGGGTTTGCCAACCATCAAAACTTAGGAACACAGTGCTAGGCAGGCTACTTCTACATAGTTTCTATCTCCTTCCCTGTAATAAGAATGTCTCTGGCAAGAATATAGCTGACTGCTGCTGCTTTTCCTGGGTGAAAGCCCACAGGAAAAAAGGCCCCTATAAATCAGTAATGAAGCTGTCCTCTGCTGTCCCAACTGCCCTATGCCCCAGAAAGCCCCAAGTCTGCAGTCCCCTCTTCCTTTTCTCTTTCCAAGACATGTAAAAGGCAACGGACAACATGGTGCTAAAGTAAAGAAGAATCGTCATCAACTAGGATTTAAACTTAGCCAGGACTGCACAAACCTCAGATGGTCTTTCCAATCATATTACTACCTTCAGAATCTCAATGATTCTGAATCTCAATGACTGTTGCCTTGATTTATATTTCCTCCCAATTTCTATGAACTCTGCAGTCACTTATATGAGAAGTTATGGGAACATGGGCACACACAGCTATTTCCCCATTAGATGCTCAGTTATCTTCCTTACACAGTAGAAAAGCCCCTAACGCAGCATCTTCCAGTCTGTAGTACCGTCTCCACACACACTTGGCCTGGACACAGCCCGGCTCTCATCTGTGTTCAGGGCCAAGGCTTCTTTACTTACTGCTGTCGTCCCACCAGAAGGTACTGACAAATACATCGAGGGTGGTATCCTGGATTTTGATCCCTTTCAGTTAATTCTCTGGAGGACTGACCAAGGAAAGGCCAATTCCTTACCTTACCACTGCACCTCATGCTTTCCTGTTTTGAGAACACAAAGAAACGTTACTTAAGAGCCACACGAAAAGGATACCCTAGAAATGAAAGCTCTGCAGTAAGGTTTGGATTATTCCATTTATAAGCTGAGAAAACATGATCCCAATTTTGAATCAAATCAGCTGACGATTCACTCCAGAATGCAGGACCACAAAGCCAAGAAGACATAAAGCAGACCAGGAGGTGGAAAGGGCGGAGAGGATTTCGTTACCGAGAGTCCCACCATCGGCCCCAGCGATCCAGTATCTTTATCTGGCATATTTCTCAGCTTATTTTTTTCAAGGTTTGGCCCATAAAGTGTCTTTTTCCCTTCACTGGGGACAGGGATCCAGAATTTCTCTAACTTCACAACACTTCTAAGTTCTCTGGCTTTGCTATCTCTTAATGAATTTTCCATTTTAGTCCAGTCTTCTAGTTTCTAGCCTGTACAAGCACATCCCCTTTAAAGAGGAACACAAGCCCAAATGGACAAAGCAAATAAAATAAGGCTGGTCATTAAAAATAGGTAGAAAAACATCATTTCACGAAATAATTTACCAGTGGTCTTTAAAAGTGGAAGCCTCCCCGTAGAAACTTGGTGAGCATGGCCAGTACTTCTTTATGTGAACATTGTCTCAAAGGAAAACACCCGACGGCCCTTCTAAAGTGTATCACTTTCCATTTTCGGAAGCCTAAATAAAACTCATCTTTCTGAGGGAAAAAAACACAACTGCCAAGTATGTAAACATTTTAAAGTTTCACTTCAAAAGCAGTTTGAGCAAATATAAGAGACATCTTGTAGCATCCATATATAACTTTTTATTAAGAAAATGAAAATACATTCTTTCTCCATATGTACATTACATACAACATAATTCTACAATTGCAATCGTTCAGCAGATCACTCATTTATTTATTCACAAAGTGGAGTTAACACATTTACCAAAGCTGGGATCTGAAAATTATTTATACTAAAAAAATACTAAGAAATCCATAAAGATTGGATAAAAGATAAACCACAGAGGATCATGAGGGGTATGGGGAAGATTGCAGAACATGACAGAGCCCAACAATGATTTGAAACAATTGATGTCAGAAGAGATCTGATACCCATAAAGCACTTCTGTTTAAAAGCTCCAACCAGCTCATGCCAGCTTTCTAGAGTCCCATGATTTCCATTTAAGACGATGTAGGTACTTTAGGAAACAATCCTGACCTCACATTGCCACAGAAGACGGTGTGAAAGACCAGAATGCAACAAGTTTGCAGTTTTCTCCTCCACACATTGAGTCTCATCTGAAATACTGAGGTGCAACATGTGTGAATCTCAGCTAATGTGTAGAGAAATACAATTTTTTGAGAGACATTTACTTAAACATGGTAAAGAACTCTTGTTTTATGGACTCCTTGCTTCGTGTTCATTGTGTCTGTTTTTCTTTTGGCTTCTGACAAGTAGCTCATCCTTTTTGAATGTGAGTTTAATTATGGCCATATTAAAAAGTTCATCATAAAGACTCCTCCTCATAATATGAATATGCTCCATATGCCCATAATGGTACATAAAGGACTTAGGAATTCAGATGAGTCTTAGGGATGAAACTTCCAATGACCTAAGCAAGGCAGCTCCCTAAAGCTTCTGGATAACCTCTTACACCCAGAGTTCAGGCTTAAAGAGACCTATCAACACAATTATTTTCAGATTGTCTGTCTAGGAAAGGGCAATGCTCAAAGGAATATAAGTAAGGGTGGGAACATATGCTTCCAGCCTGGTCCTTTCTCCATGTGATTTAAAAAAAAAGGAATGGTTGTGCGTGTGTGTGTTGTTGTTGTTGTTTTTAAATCTTTTCTGGCCTTTTCTATGTTTGGTAATGGAAATAAGGCAGAGCAAATAAAATGAAGAAGTCTTATCACTTAATACTGGTTTTTCTTCTATGTTAAGTATAAGTTAGTAATTTCCTAGTTTATAACGATAAACCTATTTTGATAATCACTAACATCAATACATTTTATCATAAGTCCCATAAAAGCTACTTAACATTCTCCAATTTTCAGCTAAGCTGGTTGCTACCACACCACATTTCCAGTCCAGGAGATGTTTTCAAAAGGAGAAGCAGAGACTCACACAGCATTAATAAGCAGACTTGGAAAGACAGATTTTATTGGCTACGGATGAAGTTGTATCTTTCTCAATCTAATTTTCAGTCCAACTTGGGTTTTGCGGATCTATCTCTATCAGAAGGGATCTTATTTCTGACTACTGAGTATTTCCAATTTATAAAAGAGCTGACTTTAAAAAAATCCTAACATCTTTCCCAAACTGTTTACAAATACACCGTTTTTGAAAGATGGAATACTGTTTGTTCCCAAGACCAACACAAGAAAAGGAGGGCTTCATCTTTGCTTTCCTGTATTCTTCTTCTGAGGCTAATGACTGAACTGTACATAGCTTTTGGAGTGGGAGCAAGGCAAGAAATCTCTTTAAAAAGAAAAAAGAAATCTCTTTAAAAATGTATGTGTATATATATGTATATTTATAAAATATGTATGGATAAAGAATTGTTTACAGAAAAGTTGCATTATTTTGCAACTCTATGCAGAAGACTATACACAATAGATAATTAATACTATACTATCTAATTTCAAAAGACATTTCACACAAATCCAAAATATAAGCTGGCTTAAAGAATGACAATCATAACATCTCTTGCCCAGACTAATTGTAATGCTTAGGAAAGGAAGTCCACTTTGATTTTTCTAAATGGATGGTTTGTAAATAAGGAAGCAAAGTGTTTACAATTGATTAGTCACCAAAATCCTTTTTCTGGGAAAGGAAAAAAAAAAAAATCCCAAGAAGATCAGTACATGACATTTTAATAAATTTATCTTCCCCCATTTACAACTCGTAAATAACCTTTCAGACTTTGTTATCTTATTATTAAATTTGGGAGTGAGTTGATAACTACTTGGTATTATTTATCTTATAACTTGGTTACTCAAGACAACACGCTATAGCTGTCACTTGCAAACACCTGATGGCATGGCTCTCATGGTGTAAGATTCTCTCATTTGTTGCTCTGCCAGCTGCAATGGGATTGGAACTTATTCTATATACCTCCTCTAATTTAATCAATCACTTTATAGATGTGGAAGAGGCCTAAAGAAAAAACCAAAAGTATGAAATATTTCTAATGCCAAACCCAGATCTGATTATTTCTTGACAAAGCAGAATTAACAGAGATCCTTGGGATGATATATAATTAATTTAAGGCAAGAAAACTAATCAGTTCAATTCTGTATGTGTTACAAGTTATACATGAAATGACAATTTTCTCCTATGTTAAAGGGCTAGAAAATAAAACCAACCAAATGACATGAGCTAAACTGTAACAAAGGCTTTCTTGAGATTTGTTAACAAAGGAGAAATAAAGCTCAAAATTAGCTTTTTGAGTGACTCCTTAATCATGCACACAGGCTTGTTTAGTATAGCACACAGAGTGTTTCTTCTTCCTGCCAATTAATTTGGCATTCATTAAGTAATGAATGAAACTGAAGAATGATGATCTCCTCAGGCTGGTATGTGTGTGGCAGACAGCTCAGATATCTGAGCTAACTGCTGTGATTACTAGTATCCCAGATGGTACAGAGCCATGTTGCAGCAAGAGCTTAAACTCAGTGAATAAGCAAGGGAACCCCCAAATTGCGTGTTGAAATGTTTTATTGCTGGTTTTCCTCCTGGATCCTTATCAAGAAAACTGGCTGTATGTAAGAAACTGCTCACCTAGCTTAAGATCTAGAGCCCATTAACACTGGATTTTCTGTTTTAAGTTCTCAAACAGTTATTTGGGAGAAGGGAAGAAAGGTAATAGTCTTTGGCTATTTCCCAAAGACTATTCAGAACTACTGATTACTCTAGAAGCATGAGCTTTGAGCCCTTTTGATAGTCTTCTTTCCAGCACCTCATTAACAAAATTATTTTAGGGTTAGAAATGAAGGATTTTCTTTTTCCTTTCAATCTGTGAACCTCTAAAGTCCATGAGCAAAAAGCTCCTATTTTTCCTTCTCTAACATACCCTCATTCTCTTCTCTAGCTCGTTCCTGAAGTTTAATAATTCCAAGTCAAAATGCCTTAGATAAGCAAAACAGGACACTGCACACAAATGTTGAATAGTTCACTGAGACTGTTTGAAAAGTAGATAAAAAGGAAGACGTTATTTTATAATTATAAGTGATATCTTAGAACTGGTCCAATTCCCTACCAAAAACATTTCCCCTTTTTTGTTGTTGACTCTACAGCTTTCAGGTAACAACCACGTTCAGCTTTTCTGTTTTCCAGCAAGCTCAGCAGTGTTTAGGGACAGACAGCATATTGCAACTCTTACTCCAATTAAGAAGATAAACTAGAACTACCCTTTCATTTTGTGTCTTTTAGCTGTGAAGCAGGATCCAGTTCACAATCTAAAACTTTATTGAAAAAGGCAGACAGTGATCATTTCCCATAATGGCATTTCTCTCTGCACTATTAGATAATCTAATTTACTCTAACCTCTAATGACTCCTTAGGTTAAGGGCCACCGAAGCTACCATTGGATGGTTTCACTGGCTATGACTGGCATAAGCGTTAATCATTTGGAATTGGAGCTAAATTCACTTTTTTTTTTTTTTTTTTTTAGTAAGTGTCTTGCTCTGTTCTGTTGCCCAGTCTAGATGCAGCATTGCAATCATAGCTCACTGCAGCCTCAAACTCCTGGGTTCAAGTGATCCTCCCACCTCAGCCTCCCAAGTAGCTGGGACTACTTGCATGTACCACCACACCTGTCTAAAAAAATTTTTTTTTTTTAAAGTAAAGACGAGGTCTTGCTGTGCTGCCCGGCTGATCTCAAATTCCTGGGCTCAAGAAATCCTCCTGTGTCAGCTTCCCAAAGGTCTGGGATTACAGGCATGAGTCACTATGCCCAGCCTAAATTCACATTCTTGAGGGAAAGAGACATTTATAAGGCTGTATTATTTTTATTTAAGAAAGAAAAAAGAAAAGCAATCATTTCATGGCAATTGAAGCCATTTCTAATATTCAACTATATCAGAAATTTAAAGTCAATTCTTAACACAAATTCCAACTTCAGCTGAAAAATCAATGCTACTCATGGAAGGTAGGAACAGAAACAAAAAGGCTAAACAATTAAAAAAAGACAAAAGGTAAATGGAAATCCTGATGATATACTGAATTCAGGAGCTCTGCTATGAAACTTGTACTTTACCAAGAGTTCTATGACAAGAGTTTCTAATGCCATGAAAAGAGGCCAACACATTTCTCCATTATAGTTGCCACACTCATTAGTACTATCCCCAAATAAAAATGACAAGTATTTTACAGCAATATCTGAATGTTATTAATTCCTTCATATACAATTTTTAATTTCATTATTCTCTTGTCATAAATAAGGATAATAGAGCATTTTGCCTCAGAATGATTTTGATCTTTTTTTTTTTTTTTTTTTCCTCCAAGCAATACAATGCTCCTACAGAATGCCACAGAAAATCTAGGGCTAAACAAAGTCAAGAATAAAGTTACATTTGCTAAGAAAAATAAATGAGAAAACAATTCACAGTAGTTGGTGGATAGAAGGAAATCAATGTTTTAAAAATCATGTATAAGTAGAACCTCTAAGACAGCATTTATTGAGAAAAAGAAAAATCATTTGGTGAAGAAATCAATATACTGCAGCAATGAGTCCTCATCCAAAACAAATGAGGGCAACATCATTCATGTGAGCTAGTCAGCTTCATATTATTTCGACAAACTTGGAAACTTCTACCTTCAACCAACAGACCTCTAGACTAGACATTCTGGATAGCCAAGTCATTTCAGCATTAAAACAAATCACAGGGAGATAGAAACCAGAGTCCAGAACCACAAAATAATAGTGTTTTTTGCCAACAAGGATAACAAAAATCTTTGTGTTAAAGCATCCAAAAATCTAATCTGTAAGTACTGTCATATGCAGACCCTCTATGATACTCCTCCGGCCATAAACTTTTTCTGGGGGAGCCTTCAAATCCCAGTTCCGGGTCTATTTTAGGAATTCAAAACTTGGTGAGAATTTAGGCAATAATTTCTGCAAAGGGATGAGATTGTGGATGAATGTGGATTTTTAGAAGAAGGATTTGGAAGAGTATCTTTTTTTCTTTTCTTTAACAGTTAGATGACTTTATTTAGAGTATACATTGTAATGGTTCCTTCCCACAGAAATCACTTTAAACTGTAATTCTCAAGTACTGTGCAACGTTCAACCAGCTAAGGATTTCACATAACTTTCAGGAAATAAATGACTGACAATTACCCAGGGAATTCCATGTTGTGTTAAGAATAATTATAGGTAACTTCTTCATGTAATTACTATGAAATTAAGTATAATTTAGAGAATAAAATCAGGAACATACTCCTAAGTGCTTTTTTGATCCATTAAGCATCATTCTCAATCTCTCATTAAATGCTTGGGTGCCTCAAACTAGTGTTTGTTTATAGGTTAGATTTTAAAACACTGTTTTATTAAATGTTTTATTATAACGCTGTTAATGTATCTCTACATAGCATTTTTTTTTTTTAGTAGAGATGGGATTTCTCCATGTTGGTCGGGCTGGTCTCAAACTCCTGACCTCAGATGATCTGTCCGCTTCCACCTCCCAAAGTGCTGGGATTAGAGGTGTGAGCTACTAAGCCCAGCCTACATAGCATTTTTAAGGCAGATGTGAAGAGATCAACTGTAATGGTAAGCTCCCAACCATTTATATACAATATACGTATTTTGCCCGAGAATGCAGTTTTACAAGCTTAAATCACTGAGCTCTAAACCCAACAAACCTTTCTATGATAAACAGTGATTTTATAATGTCTTCTATCAGTTTTTGCTTATTAGACATGGACAGGTCAGCTTTTGTATAAATGAAAACCAGGTCTAAAACATGGCCTTGGTAAAAGTTAATACTGTCTGTCAGCTTCAGCACAGAGGCAGGCATTCAAGTTTGAATTCCTTTGCTTGAATCAATCAAACTGGCCACATGAGGTCTCTGCTATTACCAAAATAAGATGCAAATGCACTTAAGAAGTGTCTTGAAAATCAGATCATTTCTCATGAAGTACAAGCACTGAAAATAATGTTAGATATCTAGTTTAATTTCTGGTTGAAAAGAATGTATTATACTAGGAAAAAGGAAGAATGAGGTTGAAGCCGGAGATAATACAAATGAACAAACTGTATCCCACTTAATTCACGTGTCTAAAGCATTAGCTAGGTGTTTCAATTAGGGATTTGCCTAAGCTAGAATGAAATAATTGTTAGGTAGTAAAGCATACACACTTGGCTATATAAACAGTGTACCTAAATAGCAAATTCGATTATTTAAATTATAAGATATGCTGGAATTCTTGGAAATACAGGTAGCTCCTCACTAAACTGTGACATGTTGTGAGCAACATGCCAATCTTGGTCTTGGATATATGAAGCACTACATTCTTCGCAATCACTTCCAGCAGTGTTCCCATTAAAGCCCCACAGTAAAGAGTCTGACTTTCAATTATCTCTTCAGTATATCTATCTCACTTTGGCAAGAGAAAATGGCTTGCCATGATTTAACCCCATTTAAGCATGGTGGCGAGCAAAAAATTCCAGAAATGAAGAGGGGGAAATTGAACCTAAATAAAGCAAGGAAAGATGAAATTAAAACAAACATGTTTTCCAAAAAACTAGTAGGGAAGCAATTAGGGAAAAACAAAAATAAAATTATTGAGGTCAAGAACTTCGTTTCCTCCAAACAACACTTGAGGAACTGATGAAAAAAATTACAAAGAAGCACTGTAAAAATAAATGGTGGAGGGCAACAGACTTTCACTTGCTTAATCACACTAAGCAAAACTAGAGCTTTTAAATTTAGGAAGTCTTAGCAAATTCAAGTTCTTCCTTGTCAATATTCTGACTTGCACCTGTCTCCACAAAAGATTCAACAGGCAATGTTAGTGATATTAATATTTTATGTTCTTACGTCACTCAGGGGAATAGTTTTATGAAACTGTACAAGTATGTAGGTAAACTGTATTTACTTGACTGGACAGTCACTTGGTTATTCAGCAGCTACACAAGTTGGTAGGTGCTGAATTACGTAGCATACCTTTTACAAGTAAAGGTACAGATCAAATTGCTTAAGAAATCACTGTTGACTGCTTTGGAATACTAAGAAAGCCACGGAACTCATGACTCAAGCCTAGAACTAGCAAAAATATATTTCTATTCATCCCCAAAAGAAGCCAAACCATGTACTAAAGACAGAATAAAGTGGGATCTCAATGTTTCATTCCTATACATACATGACATTTTCTGAAAGTGCAGGTTAATTTCTTCTTTCTTTGGTGAAGCCTAATCTTGCTACTCAGGGACATACTTGATTCCATAAAGCTGTTCACTCTTATGAGCCACTGGATCAACTGACACTTATTACAAGTCTGCTTTAGTATGGCGGGGATCAGCTTCATACAACATGCTTTTTGAGCAAATGTAAGCACTAGCCAGATGTAGGTGGCTCCCCACACTGCATTCCACAGCACCTCATCAGAAGATACGTACCTCTATCTCTCACAGAAAAACTGACTCAGGGAAAAGTCCATCTGTCATACCGTTCTTTATAATTAAAAAATATTTGAACTACTCACAAAGTCTGGTCTATATGCTTAGTGAAATGCCTGTCAGTTGTATGCCACTGAACAACCACAAATAATTTCTCTTAAAAATATCAATTATCCACAAGCAGACACAGAGAGACAATGTGTATAAAAATAAATAAAAGCAGAGCTCTGGAAGCTCAGCCTCCTCTCTCAAATGAAAACACTACAAAGAGATAGCACAAAGGGAAATGGGAGCCCTGGTTCTGCAGAGATCTTCTGGACGAAAAAGTAATTTTCTCTTAAAATTGCTATGAAGATATCAATGAACATATTATTCACTACTGGATCCCTCCTGCCCATCATTTTTAGAATGGCTCTTAAAGGTTCTGAACTATAGTCTCCTCAGTTTAAGGTTTCTGTGACTCAAAGTCAGATGCTATTGTAATATCTACTATAAAATAATATATCATTATAGAAATATTATATACCAATCTCAGATAGGTGCTTGGGTCAATCTCAGGTTTCATTTTTAGTACTATGGCCAAGAGTGCAAATTTGAGCCCTCAACAGTTCTGCCTACTGTTTAACGTAACACAATACAAGTCAGCACAGACACAGATATCACCTTAACATACATCAACTGTCCTAGAGAACTATACACTTGTTAAGAATAAAGTAAAGAGGTAAACAAGTGACACCACTTATACGAAGTTGTGTGACGGGAGGTGAAGTGAAGTGGGAAGGGATGAGAAGGCAGGCCAAATGACCAACAGCAACAACGTTCAAAATACTTGTAGTGCTGAATCTGTTAATAGTGCTTATTTCCCCCAATTAAAAAAAGAAAGAAAATTCTGAAAAGGGTAAACTGCCTAATTTTCCTTTTATACTCATTAATTCTTAAAAGATAACATAAGAAAAAATATATATATTTAACTGGAAAGTATACCAATTTCACTTTATTAGCCTAATTTAGGAACAGGATGAAGAGAGGGGGGTTGAGGTCAGGTATGAAGGAAAAGGGTAAAAACCTGTGATGGTTAAGATCCCTTCAGAACTCTGGTGCAGTCCTCAATCACTGCAGCTTTAGTGTCAGTCAATGGAGCTGCAATCCGAAAGACGGAAAATCGACTCCTGTTTTCCATTTCTGTGTCCAGTGACTCTTCAGTTACAGTGTAATGAGGTCTACCAGGTTGCCTTTAGGAGGAGTCATGCTGTCAGGAAAGAAATTTACTAAGGTGTCAAAGAGCTGAGTTCTTTGAGCATAGGTGTGATCCACATCAGAAAACCCTGGTGAAGAAGATACAAAGAAACATCCATTGTGTTTAAAACAGGTAACAGAAAAACTAGTTGAGACTAGCAGCAATGTACTTTATAATGGATAAAGCAAATCAGGCTTCAAAACCAGACAGACACTACTGATCTGACCCCAGTTCTACCACTTGGCTGTGGTGTGATCTTAGGTAAATTTGTCAGACTTTCTGGCTTTCAGACTTTGTTTCCTCAGCTGTACATATGTGATAATCCTATTTACTTCATACAGTTATTATGCAGATTAAATGCAATTACATGAAAAGCATCTAGCAGAAGGACTGGCACTTCAGTTACTAAATAATATTGATTTCTCTTCTCTTCCTTACAAGGTTGTTCCTCTGCTAGTCCACTGAGGAAATTCCACTTGTCTTTTCTACTTGTTAATGCTTCTGAACCACTAATTTTTTTTTTTTGGTAATAAAAATATAATAAAATCAAAATGAAAGGGATCTTTAGAAATTAGTCTAAAATCATTAATGTCTCGGAGACAGCTGGAAGTAGTCTCAGAGAACTGAGTGATAACAGAGATGACTGAGGGAAAAAGATACATGTACAATATGTAAAATGGTACCTGCACATAATAAACACCATACCTCTTACTAGGCACACATTATCTGAGGATAGGGCAATGAACTACTTTTATCCCAGTAAATATTAGAAAGCATATGTATGGCATTTTTAAAAGGTAGGGACTGTTAATCTAAAGGATTTCCCCCCGTAACCTCTAAAAAACATTCAATTATCAAGTTCACTCCAGCTAAAGGAACATTCAGTGAGATGCTGTCTTCATCAGTTGGTATATTTATCTCAGCTGCTTCAGATTTCTTACATACAACGGAGATATTTAAGTGATAAAATAAATGATTTCCCCTATTCCTGAAATGGCTGAGGCATGAGAGACCTGCTGAGTGCCATGAGAAATAGAAACAAAGCCATAAAGAGTTACATATGCCATGGTGTTCAGTGAAGGCGACTTCAAATCAGACTGATTTCCATTCAACTTAGAATACAATTTTAGGTCCAATCTGTTTTAATCTTGTAAAAGAACAGGAATAGACCATAACATTGCCAAGGATACCAGTTCCTGGAAGGAACATAAACAATACCTCAAGAACAGCACATTCCTTTTTATTTAAAAAAAAATATTGTTTTAAGTTTGAGGGTAAATGTTTAGTTGAGATGAGCTTAATTTTAACAAAGCCCACTATGCTATCATGGAAATGAATGGAAAGAAATACTCCAAAATATTAACAAAGGTTATCTCTGACAGTGAGATTAGAGTCTTTTTCTATTTTATGCTTTAAAAAAATTTCCAAATTGCTTCATTTTCAACTTTTTATTTTGAAAAATTTCAAACCCACAGAAAGGTTTCAAGAATTGTGCAGTGCACACCCCATATTGCCTTCACTTAGGTTCATCACTTGTTAGTTTCACCAAAAATATGTTCTCTCTGTCTCTCGTGTGTGTGTGTGTGTGTGTGTGTGTGTGTACACCCCACTGAAAATCTTTTTGTGGAACTATCTGGGAGTAAGTCGTAGACACCTTTGCCCCCTACATGCTCAAACTAATTTCAGCTAAGAACAAGAACATTCACTTACATAACTAATATATATTAAATTCATGAAATTTAACACCAATGTCCCAATAGAACCATTTTTCAGTCACTTTTTTACAGTCATGTTTCCTACTAATCTAAAATCCAATCTAAGATCACACATGCATTTTTCCAAGTCTCTTGAGTCTGAAATAGTTCCTCAGCCTCTCTGTCTTTTATGACACTGATATTTTTGAAGACTACAGAACATTTATGAGTAGAATGTGTTGAATTTGGGTTCCGGACTGTTTCTTGATCATCAGATTCAGTTTATGCAGTTTTGGCAAGAATACTATACAAGTGATATTGTGTGTCCTTAGTGCATCATCTCAGAAGGCATGGGGTATCAGTTTATCCCAATACTGATGATATTAACTTCGATTGTCTGGTTAAGTTGGTATATGCCAAATTTCTCCAAGGTAAAGGTTTTTCTACCTTTTAATTAATAAACTATATCCTCTTCTCCAACAGCCCTGCACCCAATAATTTAGCAATCACTGATGATTCTTGCTAAAACAATTATCAGTTATATGATGGTGATTTTCTAATTCTACAATTCCTTCTACAGTTGTTGACAGTCTATTGTAAAGAAGAGCTTTTTCTTCCGGTCCTCCCATTTTACTTATTTGTTCACATTATTACGTACTCAGGGATTCTTTTCTTGTTCAGTATGTTATATTCATTACTGTCACCATTCATTCTGATACTTATACAGTCCCAGATTTGACCAGTGAGAGCCTTTTTGAGCTGGTTTCTGTGTCTTTTTGAAATGTATCCATTAATTTTGGGGTACTTCCTTACTTTCTGGTATACATCCAAATTCATCTTTACACAGCTCAGGAGTCCTAATTCCTTTCAGCTGTGAATGTTATTTAAAAACCAAGAACAGCTGTACTAATTGCCAAGGTGTCACTGTTTCTAGGCCTATGTATGTAGCCTATCATATGCATACATGTTTTTTAGATTATATTTCATGCTTTTATTAACTCTAATTTCTTAAAATCTCAGAGGATTCTTCCTCCTCATATCCCACTCCATATCTCCTTTCTTCCACCAAGAAAACCCTGACTCCCAGCAATATCAGAATATTTACTCATTTGCTCAACTTAAAATATATACGAATTCTAGATTTGCTACATATGTACCGCTGCCAAGAAAAACCTCAAGATTTCTTTGCTTTTATTGTTTTTAGAATATATCTCACTGAAAGTATAGTCTAAGCACTGTACTAAAATGGTTTAGTTCTCTTTTATGTTCTGAATTTGTAAAAATACAATTGTGTTACATTTTTAAAAGAAGATATTGATTCTGTAATGCTACTGTAATGAAGTAATACCATCTTCTGGAGATCAAATTACTTAAGAGGGAAAAAAACACTGAGTTCCTATGTGCTGGGTACTTTAGGTATGAGTACATTTCCTTGTCACAAAAACAATGAAGTATTATAATCTCCACTTTCAGCTGAGACAACTTAGATTCACTAATCTTAAAGTTATTACTATTTTTGTTATTCATCTACCTCTTTTACACAGAAGATTCAGTAATTCAATAAAGTCTCACAGCTAGGGAGGGAAGAGATGGAATGTGAACCTATGTCTGTCTGACTCCAAAGCCCTTTATTTATTTTTATTAACTCATAGTCATTACGTACTTAACTTGTAGGGCAATGTACTAAGCTCATTTAACTCTCAAAGGCACATCTTTTTTTTATTTATTTACTATTTACCTATGAGGAAATTTAAATTTACACTATCATTAGATGAATGAATAAATTATGGCAAATTCCTATTATGTATCACTCCATAAGAATACAACTGATCTAGTGTAGCTTCATAAAAATGTCTACAATCCACATCACTAACTTTAAAAATTATACTGCACAATATGTTTTTACATTATATAATAAATTAAAACAGCACATATAAACCTCTATATTTACATGGGGGGGGGTGTGTGCATATATAGAGTTGATCTTGATCATTTACGGATTCCATATTTGTGTATTTGCCTGTTTGCTAAAACTCATTTGTAACACCCAAACCAATACTAATTGTGTTATTTCTGTGGTCACTGCAGACATGTGAAAAGTGGCAAAATATTTGAGTCACCATATGCACTAGTCCCCAGCTGAGGGTGAACTTTGTGATCTCTGCTGCTTTCTTGTTTCAGCTCTTACTATCCACAACAGTCGCCATCTGTTTGGTGCCACATTTTTGTGTTTTTGGTGGCTTCACTGTTTAAAATGGCCCCCAAATGTAGTGCCAAAGTGCTGTCTAGCATTCTTACGTGCAAAAAGGCCTTATGCAGAAAATAGGCACATTAGATAAGCATGGTTCAGGTATGAGTTAGGGTGATGTTGGGTATGAGTTAGGGTGATGTTGGGTATGGGTTAGGGTGATGTTGACCATGAGCTTAATGTCAGTGAATCAACAATATATATAAAATGAGTAATCTTTAAACAAAAACACACATAACATGTGGTTACAAATTGATCAGTAGATAAGACCAGAGGCTTGTAGGAACTTAACTCTGTACTCTACTTTGAATAATGAGAACCAACTGCATCTCTGTGTGTGTGTGCGTGTGTGCGTGTGTGTGTGTAAAGATGTAACACATATGAGTGATTATACTTAAGGATAAAAGAGACTGAGGAAAGTTGTTTAGGGAGAATCTTAAGCTTTATATGTAATCAATTTTTTTTTTCTAAAATCAAAAAGGGGTGGGGATCTAGGAAACTCATCAACAGTAACAAAACTACTTAAATGGCACTGCTAGGGCAAAAAGGTGATATTGATTCTAAACCTCATGGTCCTCATCACTATGTTTATCTTACTTCATTTTCACCATAAAATGGAAAGAGAAAGTAACCATTTGAACAGTGGAAACTGGTAAAGCTCAGTGAGAGGTAGCACAGTTAGTGGTTTAGAGAAGGTGCTCTGAAGCCATACTGACAGGGTTTTAGTCCTGGTTTTGCCATTCACTAGCCCTATGCCTGGGCAAGTTACCTTAGCCTCTCTGCACCCTAGTTTCTTCATATACAAAAAAAGATCACAAAGTCGCTACTTGATAGGGTTACTGTGGGGATAATTGCCAGTTAAGACATGCAAAGTACTTAGAACAACACCTGCTCCTAAAGTAAATGCTCAATAATATTAATTAGCTATCACTATACCACTAGTAGTATGACTGAAGCAATGACTGCTCTAAAAGAAAAGTGACCTGTTAGGAATAATTTTTTTGTTTTTAGAGATGGGGTCTTGCTATGTTGCCCAGGCTGGACTCAAATTCCTGGGCACAAGTGATTTTCTTAACTCACACCACCATGCGTGTAGGAATATACTTTTAACTTAACATCCTACACGTAGCTGGATTTTCCTATTTGTGGTAAGGGGGAAATCACAAGAATTTTTTCCCAGCCTACACATTTTTAAATGTATATTCCTTATTTCTAACACTAAACTTCCTATTTGGACTGTAAACTTCTAAAAAGAGTTGTGAGGACCAAAAAAGGACAAACCTGGGCAATACAGTGAGGTCTCATCTCTACAAGAAATTTTAAAAAAGAGAAAAAAAAATTAGTTCAGCGTGGTTATGCATGCCAGAGTAGTCCCAGCTACTCTGGAAGCTGAGGCATGAGGATTGCCTAAGCCCAGGAAGTACAGGCTGCAGTGAGCTGTAACTGCACCACTGCACACTAGCCTGGACTTCAGAGCAAGACCCTGTCTCAATCAATAGGGAACACGCTTTATATACCAGGTTTTTCCTACTTGTCACATACCTTGCTGAAAATAAGTTTAATTGCTCAATTCATACTTTCTAGAACTAAGATATAGCTCTTAAACTTAACAAAGTGACTGAGTTCAATCTTAAAAGTGCCTAGAGCCACCAGAAGCTCTAAAATCAAGATCTTTGGAGATTTTCTCTGAAGTCACTCATTTTTCCAAAACCAAGAAAATGCCACCTTCCATCTTTCTGATTCTTTAAAACATTACATACAATATTAATACTTTTATTTAATTCTCACTAACAGATGAACATAAGTTGGATTATTTCTGGCGGGAGTCATTCAGAAAGTTTGGCTGAGGCTTTTTTTTTTTTTTTTTTGCAGCGCTTAGAAAATGAAATACTCATTTATACAATGAAAGGTATAGTAAATAACCCATTTTATTTTTATTCTAATTGGCATAAAGATAAAATTGTCTAACAGAAAATGAATAAGAACAAGAACCAGGAACTCTAAACAGGCATGAAACCTTATGAAAAGTACTTCTTGTTTATAAAAATCAAATTTCTCATTATTAAAATTAGCAAACAATCAGAATTTGCTCCTTATCCAAATTCACCAGTATTACAAAGGTGACTTTAAAAAAAAATAGAGACAAGATCCTGCCATGTTACCCAGGTTAATTTTGAACTCTTGGGCTCAAGCTGATCATCCCACCTCAGCCTCCAAAAATGTTGAGATTACAAGCGTGACTCATTCTACCTGGCTAAAAGCTTACATTTTCAAGGCAGTCAATAGTAATGGTACCCTGAATGGAGCACTTGCTGCTTTACTGTGTTAAGTGTTTTCCAGAATTATTTAATTCTCTCAGCAATCTGAGGCAAGTACTCCCATTGCCTCCACTTAATAAAGAAACTGATAACTAGAAAGTTTAAGTAACTTGCTCAAGATCACTTTTAAAATAGATTCTGACTCTTAACCACCACCCCACATTCCAACTTCCTAATTACTATACACCTCCCTTCAGACAAGACAGAAAACAAAATCCCACAGGAATTTTTTTTTCTTCTTGTATTTTTCTCTTTTGTGTTTGTATTGTTCTCAGTATATCTGAGGTTTGTTTAGAATCCAAACAAAACAAACTAATCCTGACAAAATATATTAGTTGGCAGTGAATAGGACAGCGTCAAAAGAAAGGAGTTAAGCTGAAGGTAAAATATTTGCTGACACCACCCTAATTAACATATTTAAATTAGTGCCAAGAAATTCTCATTCCAGAAGCTAAAAATAAGTCTGTTAGAGAGAGTTTACTGCTACTCACTCATAAATAAAAAGAATGGGCCTGGGGTATGGTATCATAAATAAAAAGGCACACAATCATTCAAACTGACTATGTGCCAGACACCCAATTCAGGTGTCACTACATTTGTTTCAAATGCTAGAATTCAGAAGGGCATGGACTTTCCAAAATAATGCTTATACCTAGGTTCTCCAGCATCACAGAGCTGGGATTTCTAGTAGCCTAGGGATTTAAATTCGAGTGTATGGAACAGTGGTAAATCATTATCTAAATTCTTAGGAGAACCTTCTGGAGTCACGTTTATAGCAGTCTAGTCTAGTCTTGAGGAATCCTACATATTCGGGAGTTTGGAACTTAGGATTGGAGTTGCCTTGATCAGTAGAGAAGCCTCCATCACTAGCTATGAATAAAGGGCAAGACGTAAGAACACCTCTATTTTTTCATCCCAGTGAAAAGCACCAGAATTATATATACTCTTTTTTACTTTGAGGTACAGTTCACTTTTAAGAGATAAAAGGTCAAATAATGAAGAAACTAAATGGATATCCCAAAATGTTATTTTATTCCAAATATAAAAAAGAGGATTTATATTATATATAACGGAAAATTTCAGTACTATAGCTCAACTCTAAGGCAAATAATAACAGCATCAACATCAATGGGATTAATATACTTTCACTAACCAGAGGAAAGCTGGAAATCTCCATACTTCAAAAGACTACTATCTTGGTAAAAAATGAAGCTACGAATAAGTTATCCCAATGAAAATGCCCTTGAAAATTCACCCAAGTAAAGGTTTGTGTTCAGTTCTGCAGAATAGCCAGTTTATTATAGTCTTGGTTTTCTTTTTGTTTTTGTTTTTTCAGACAGAGTCTCGCTCTGTCTCCCAGGCTGGAGAACAATGGCACGATCTCAGCTCACTGCAACCTCCACCTCCTGGGTTCAAGCAATTCTTCCACCCCAGCCTCTCAAGTAGCTGGGATTACAGGCACCCACCATCATGCCCGGCTAATTTTTGTATTTTTGTAGAGGTGGAGTTTCACCATGTTGGCCAGGCTGGTCTTGAACTCCTGACTTCAGGTTCAAGGCCGCTCGCTTTGGGTTCCCAAAGTGCTGGGATTATAGGTGTGAGACCGCGCCCGGACGATTTTTCTTTTTTTTTTTAAAGACAGGATTTCTCTCTAGTCACCAAGGGTGGAGTGCAGTGGCATGATCTTGGTTCATTGCAACCTCAACCTCCTGGGCTCAAGTGATCCTCCCACCTGAACCTCCTGGGTAGCTAGGACTATGGGCACACACCACTACACCTGGCTCACTCTGTTACCCAGGCTTGGCTCAAACTCCCGGTTGGCTCAAACTCTTAAGTGATCCTCCAGCCTCAGCCTCCCAAAGTGCTATAGTTATAGGTGTGACTGGCCTACACTGTGCCTGGCCTACAGTCTAGTTAATAATTCATTAATACTAAATGAGAGTACTACTAAATGAAGACTGATGCACAATTTCTAAAGTGTTTGAGAAAAACTTGAGTTTCAACTAGAAGTTATATTGAACAATTAAGATAACAAAACTCCCATTTTAAGGAAAGAGAGAATCTATCTTCTGTGATTTTTAGGAAAAAGATAATCTATCTTCTGTGCTCCCAAAATACTGCCTACCCCATCGCTATTCTCTTGACAACACACAATTCCACAAAGAACAAACTGAGAGGAAAAACTAATTAACAAGTATCATCTCATAGTATGTATCAGTAATACGGCCTGCATTTCAAAGCAGTGCTATATAAATTAACTTATTTTGATTGTTTTTCTATTGCCATCTGTTTGCATACTAACACAGCAATTGGTATAGGACTCATTGCAAACTGAACTGATAAATGATATCTAAAAGTAACTTTGTAGGTTATTAGAAATTTTGCATGATACCTTGAAACTTCATTTGCTCATCTATTTCTTTGAAACGTCCCACCTGATGCTTCATGTAAAAGAAACCAAAATCCAACCTTCCAAATGCTAGGGCATCTAGATGGATAAAGTATTCTGCAATACTTACCTAGGGCTGTAAAATCTGAACCAGATTTGAATAGAGCTGATGCCAGGAGCTGAAACTGTCAAAAAAAAAAAAAAAAAAAAAAAAAAAAAAAAAAAAA